>NC_071652.1:0-112693 GCF_014839835.1 Dryobates pubescens | reverse complement strand
CCCTCCATCTTTATGTCCCCCTCCCCACCTTGTGTCCCCCTCCCCACCTTGTGTCCCCCTTCCCCCCTTGTGTCCCCCCCTTGTGTCCCCCCCTTGTGTCCCCCTTCCACCCTTGTGTCCCCCTCCCAACCTCGTGTCCCCCCCCACCCTTATGTCCCCACCTTGTGTCCCCCTCCCCACCTTATGTCCCCCCCACCCTTGTTCCCCCCCTCCCCACCTCGTGTCCCCCCTCCCAACCTCATGTCCCCCCATCCTTGTGTCCCCCTCCCCGGGTTGCCTCCTGCCCCGTCCCCCGCAGGCTCTGCTCGCCCCGGGCCGTCCCCGGGAGCCGCTCGGGGCCGCTCTGGCTGCGCCGTCGGTGCCATGGCAATGGCCAAGGCAGCTCCTCGCTGCCACCTGAGCCCCGCTCGCCCCGCACAGGCCCCGGCACCATCTGGAGCTGCGCGCCCCGGGCTGGAACCCACCCAGGTGCCCCCTGCCCATCACCTGGGCTTCCCCCGAGCGCTGGGGAAGCAGGGGAGGAAGCAGCCCCCCGCCCCTGCCAGGGTCCGGGAAGGGAGATGAGGAGGGGGAAGAAGCTCCTGGGAAGGAGAGGATGGAGGGGAGGCAGAGGAGACTCCAGCGAGAGACCCGCGGGGGGGATGCGGGCAGGGGGCCGTGGGGATGCCAGGGCAGGGAGGGGGTGGAGAGCGAGGCCGAACTGGGGGTGAGGGCAGGGGGAGAGGCAGGGAGCGGAGCGGAGCCGCTGCGGAGGTCGCTGCGCCCCGCCGGGTCGGGGATCGCCGTCCCGGGGCCAGACCCCCAGCTCCCTGCCCCTTCCCTCTCCGACCCTGCCCCCGGGGCAGCTTCCCACCGGGCAGCACCCAGGGCACGCAGGCTGCCCCCGCTGGAGCCGCTCGGGCAGCTGCTCCTCACGGCCCGGGGCAGCCGCCGGTGCCCACCCGCCCCACGCACGCACCGCGGAGCCGGGCACGGTGCGGCCGTGAGCCAGGCCAGGCGTGCGGGGGCACGGGAGGGGCACAGGATGGGCAGTGCCCAGCTCACAGGGGCACTGTGTGGTGGCACAGGATGGGCACGGCTGTGTGGTGGCGCTGGATGGGCAGTGCCCAGCTCACAGGCACTCTGTGTGGTGGCATGGGACGGGCACGGCTGTGTGGTGGCACAGGATGGGCACGGCTGTGTGGTGGCACTGGATGGGCAGTGCTCAGCTCACAGGGGCACTGTGTGGTGGCACAGGATGGGCACGGCTGTGTGGTGGCACTGGATGGGCAGTGCTCAGCTCACAGGCACACTGTGTGGTGGCACAGGACGGGCACGGCTGTGTGGTGGCAGGGGACGGACACGGCTGTGCGGTGGCACAGGACGGGCACGGCTGTGTGGTGGCATAGGACGGGCACGGCTGTGCGGTGGCACAGGTCGGGCATGGTTGTGCGGTGGCAGGGGACGGGCACGGCTGTGCGGTGGCACAGGTCGGGCATGGTTGTGTGGTGGCACAGGACGGGCACGGCTGTGCGGTGGCACAGGTCGGGCATGGTTGTGTGGTGGCACAGGACGGGCACGGCTGTGCGGTGGCACAGGTCGGGCATGGTTGTGCGGTGGCAGGGGACGGGCACGGCTGTGCGGTGGCAGGGGACGGGCACGGCTGTGCGGTGGCACAGGATGGCCACAGCTGTGTGGTGGCACAGGTCGGGCATGGTTGTGTGGTGGCAGGGGACGGGCACGGCTGTGCGGTGGCACAGGACGGGCACGGCTGTGCGGTGGCAGGGGACGGGCACGGCTGTGCGGTGGCACAGGTCGGGCACGGCTGTGTGGTGGCAGGGGACGGGCACGGCTGTGCGGTGGCAGGGGACGGGCACGGCTGTGCGGTGGCACAGGACGGGCACGGCTGTGCGGTGGCACAGGTCGGGCACGGCTGTGCGGCGGCAGGGGACGGTCGCTGCCCGGGTCTCAGGGCTGTGCGGTGGCGCAGGGCGGCCAGGGCCCGACCCGCAGGGCCGCGGCTGCGGGGGCTGCCCACGCGTGGGAGCCGCGGGGAGGGCTCCGGCCCCGTCCTGCCTCCCCCGCCGTGGCTGCCGGCCGGCTCCGCGCCGCTCCCTCGCCCCTCTCTCGCCCCTCTCCCCCTCTCCGCCTTATGCAATATGCATTGCCGAGCAGATGTCGCTTCTCCCGGAGCCCCCCCACCCTCCTCCCTCCCTCCCTCTCCCCCAGCCCCACCACCTCCATCCACCCTCCAGGACCACATCCAACCTCCACCTCCCTCCTCTCCCGGGGCCTCCAACCTCCCGCACAGCCAATGGCATCCCCCTGCCTGCGCTTGAATATTTATGAGGGGGGGGCCACCAGAGCGGCCAATGAGGCGGCCGGGGTCGGCCCGGCGGGCGAGGTTGGGGTCTATATATAGAGTGTGGGGCACATGCCCACCGTGGGGTGCCCATCTCAGCCCCCTGGCCCTCTCGCACTGCCGCCCCCGGGAGCAGCAGCATGTCCTGGCCCCGAGGCCGCCGGGGTTCCCCCTGACCACTGCCCCCCCAGCCCCGAGGCCACCCCTTGGAAGGAGCAGCAGCCTCCCCCCCAACCCCCCAAGAAACTTTCTGCCTCCTCAATGAGCCTGGAGGTGCCTCCCCCCCCGGATTACTTGGAGCTTCGTCCCGCTGGAAGAGGGAAGCCAGAAGCTGGGAATGGTCATCGGCTTGAGGGTAAGGCGGAGGTCCTGGGGACGGGGGAGGTCCTGGATGCTGCCGTGAGGTTTGGAGGGTGCTGAAGTGGGAGAGGGGAGAGGAGCGGCGTGGGCCGTGGGGGAAGGTCCGCACAAAGCCGCGGGGCTGGCTTGGGGAAGGGGCTTGGCCTCGGAGCCAGGCTGAAGGCGCAACCCCAGGGGGCCGGGAGCTGGCGCAGGTCCTGTCCGGGAGGGGAAAGGGACAAGGAACCTCCGGGCAGGTGGCTTCGAGGAGGTCCCAGATGCGCTTTGCGTGGCCAAGGAGTCTCCAGAAATCGTCCAGGGGCTCCAGGAGAAGCCAGGAGCTGGGGGGCTGCCCCCCACGGGGGGCTGCGGGGGCTTGGCTGGGGGCAGGGCTGGAGCCGGAGTGGCTCTGAGCGAGGTCCTTGCCCCAGCTGGGTTCGGGATGGCGGCAGGAGGTGGCACCTCTGGAGGCAAGGGTGGGAAGGAGCCGCTCAGGGCACGACTCCCCCATCCCCTGGCGCAGCCTCCTGAGGACCAGGCTGGCCCCGTGGAGCTCAGGACTTGGTCTGGGTCCAGCACTGAGCCTTCTCTTCATGCCCGCGGTCACCGGGCGCCTCCTGATGACCTCCCCCCCCGCGACTGGGACCCTCCCTGTGCAGGACTCCTGTGGGGAGCACCTTAAAGTCAGCCTCAAGGACACCGAGACAGCCACAGGGACCCTGTCCCACCGCCTGCAGGCTGTGCCAGGGCAGCGACTGCTCCTGGGCCGGGTCTCCATCCCCACTCGCCTGAAGACTGAGGAGGGTTTGCCACCTGCCCTGCCCCGGGACGAGATGGGAACCTTGTGCCTGGGGTTCCAGGAGAGGACAGGAGGTGGTTGGTTGTCTCCTGCCCGGCCCTGAGCTGCAGCGCTGGGGCCGGGAGGCAGCAGAGCTGCTCGGCAGGGTCCGGTTCAGCCGCGCACGGACAGCACCCGCGGCAGGGAAGGGATGGAGCAGCGCCTGGGCTTGGAGAGCAGGAGCAGAGCGGGGTCAGAGGGAGTGCTGAAGCCAGAGCAGGAGGTCAGGGGCAGGTCCCCATCCCCAAGAGCAAAGAGGAGCTGGGCACAGGCAGCTCCTGGGTGTCCACGCAGCAGCTTCTCACCACAGCCCAGGAGCTGCCAGGGCACAGCTGCCGTGGTGCACATCCAGAGCTGGGCTGGGGAGGAGCAGCTGAGGGGCCTGAGGGTGTTCAGGCTGGAGAGGAGGAGGCTGAGGGGAGACCTTCTGGGTCTCTACAGCTCCCTGAGAGGAGGCTGGAGCCAGCTGGGGGCTGGGGTCTTCTGGCAAGGAACAAGGGACAGGACAAGAGGAGATGGCCTCAAGTTGCTCCAGGGCAGGCTCAGGTTGGCCACGAAGAACAATTTCTGCCCTGCAGGAGCGGTCAGGGACTGGCCCAGGCTGCCCAGGGAGGTGGTGGAGTCCTCACCCCTGGAGAGGTTCAAGAACCCTGTGGCCATGGTGCTTGGGGCCAGGGTTTGGTGGCCACGGTGGTGCTGGGTTGCTGCTGGACTGGATGATCCCTGAAGGCTCTTCCAACCCAAACCATTCCATGATTCTCCATCCCCTGGCTCGTTCCAAGCTTGTCAGCCCTGAGAGAGGGAACATGTTGGACAGCTCTGCCTGGCTGCCTGCCCAGCCTGCCTCCAGCTCTTCCAGCAGCGCCAATTCCCCACCTGAAGTTTGTTCCCTTTCCCCGGCTCCACACCTGCCCAGCTCCTGCAGCAGGACCTGCTTGGTCCAGCTCTGTTCTTGGGGTGCTGGAGGCACCTGGCAGGGTCCTGGAGATGTGTGGGGAAGGCAGCAGGAGAGGGGAGAGGGAGAGGAGAGGGGAGAAGAGAAAAGGGAAAGGGAAAGGAGAGGGGAGGAGAGGAAAGGGAAAGGGAAGGGGAAAGGGAAGGGGAAAGGGAAAGGGAAAGGAAAGGAAAGGAGAGAAGAAGGAAAGGAAAGGAGAGAAGAAGGAAAGGAAAGGAGAGAAGAAGGAAAGGAAAGGAGAGAAGAAGGAAAGGAAAGGAGAGAAGAAGGAAAGGAAAGGAGAGAAGAAGGAAAGGAAAGGAGAGAAGAAGGAAAGGAAAGGAGAGAAGAAGGAAAGGAAAGGAGAGAAGAAGGAAAGGAAAGGAGAGAAGAAGGAAAGGAAAGGAGAGGAGGAAAGGAAAGAAGGAAAGGAGAGGAGAGGAGGGGAAAGGGGAAAGTAGAGAAGGGGAAGGGGAAAAGGGGAGGAGAGGAAAGGGAAAGGAGAGGAGAGGAAAAGAAAAGGGAAAGGGGAAAGGAGAGGAAAGGGAAGGGAGAGGGGAGAAGAGAAAAGTGAATGGGGAAAAGAGAGGAGAGGGAAAGGAGAGGGAAAGGGAAAGAGGGAAAAGGGAAAGAGGGGAAAGGGAAAGAGGGGAAAGGAGAGAGAAAGGGAAAGGGAATTGGGAAGGGCGAGGGAAAGGGAGCGGCAGCGTTCCCGACCGCATCCCGGGGGAGCCTGGGGCCGGCGCCTGTTTGGACACATCGAGCAGGGCAGCTGCGGTGGCTCCCATCTGCCGGGGTGCTCGGGTCCGTGACAGAAGGACTCATTTAGCACCCCCCTCCCCTGGCCCCTGCAGGCTGCTTCTCCCCTTCGCTCATCCACCACCTGTCACCTCCCCAGAGAGCCAGCAGCAACCTTCTCCCGCAGCCACCCCACCGGCTCCCTGCGACTGGGGGACCGGGAGCCCCGCGCAGGGGTGGGACTCACGCCTGGCACCGGGGTGGAAGGGACCCTCCAAGGGCATCTTGTCCAACCCCCCTGCAGGCAGCAGGGACGCCTCCAGCTGGAGCAGGCTGCCCATCAAGGCTGATGGTGAGCACGGAGCCTCCACCCCCTCCCTGGGCAGCCTGCGCCGCTCTCTCCCCACCCTCACAGCGCAGAGCTTCCTCCTGCTGTCCGACCTAAACCTGCCCTGCTCCAGCTCCAAACCGCTGCCCCTGGTCCTGTGCCCTGCTCTGCCTGCAGGGATGGCAGAGCAAAGAGCCAAGCTCCGCAGCTGCATAGAGCCGCGGAGTGCTTTGGGTTGGAGAAGCTCCCTGGCATCCTCCGGGCCAGCAGCAGCCCAGCACCACCCTGACCCCCTCAAACCCTGGCCACAGGGTTCTCGAACCCCTCCCGGGGCTGGGGACTCCACCACCTGCCCGGGCAGCCTGTGCCGGTGCCTGCCCAGACAGCTCTCCTGGTCTGCCAGGAGCTGGCTGGCACTGAGACCTCCTTGGCCCTTCTGTTTTGCAGAGCACGCCGGAGGAGCTGGGCTCTGACACCTGACAGCTCCGCAGCCAGGTCCTGCCCCGGCTGCAGCAGGGGAGCCCCCGGGCCCTGGAGGAGCTTTCTCCCTCCCTTTATATGCCTCCTCCCACCTTCTCCCCCTCCCCTCTCGTGAAGGTTGCCACCTGCCCACCCACTCCTGCGGGGCAAAGGGAGGCTGTGTGTGATGAGGAGGAAGAGGAGGAGAGCAAGCAGACGCTCGCCGTGACCCGGGGCCCTTCTCCTTAAACCGGAGCAGCTCAGCTTCGCCGCCCCAGCCCCCTGCCACCCCCCCACCCCCCACCCCACCCCCCAAGCTCTGCAGCACCCGGCCCTGGGACCCTCCTTGTCCTCTCCCACCATGATGCTCAACTCAGAGCCGACCGAGCTCGACCTGCCCCCGGCTCGCTCCGAGGCCGAATCTGTCTTCAGCGACTGCGGCGGCGGCTCGGGCGGCACCGAGGACTCGGCTGGCACCGGGCTGTGCCCTCAGCCGCGGGTGGCAGAGGCCGGGGAAGCCGTGAAGAAAGACCTGCAGCACCTGAGCCGAGAGGAGCGGCGGCGGCGGCGCAGGGCCACGGCCAAGTACCGGACGGCCCACGCCACGCGGGAGCGGATCCGGGTGGAAGCCTTCAACATGGCCTTCGCCGAGCTGCGCAAGCTGCTGCCCACCCTGCCCCCGGACAAGAAGCTCTCCAAGATCGAGATCCTGCGCCTGGCCATCTGCTACATCTCCTACCTGAACCACGTCCTGGACGTCTGAGCTGCCTCCTGCCGCCCGCCCGCCCGCGGCCCCGACCCGGCGGGCACCGAACCCAGCGCTGGGCTCCGGCCGCCCCCTCCGCCGCCCTCCCTCCCTCCCCCCCTCCAAGCCTACCCTGGGCATCCGGAAAGCTGTGCCTGTGTTTGTCCGTCTGTCCGAGTGGACCGAGCCCCCCACAGCTGCCTCCTCTACCCCCTATCTAAACTCTCTATTCTCCCTCCCCCCGCCCGAGCCCACGTCCGTCTGTCTTTCCGCCCTGCCGGAGCCCAGCTGGATGTTTGCTCCACCGTCCGTCTGTCCGTCCTTGCTGGACCTGCTGCCTGCAGCCTGTGCTGGCCGAGCGTGCTCCCGACGTCTGTCTGTCCTTCTGCTGCTCATCCTCCTGACACCGCGTCCGTCTGTCTGGCCGCCCCCCATCCCCCCCGACCCACAGCCGCTCAGCCCAAGCCCTGCCCCTGAACCGAGCCAGGAGAAAAGGGACCTGAGAAGCACTGCAGCACCAAGCGGCCCCCGGGGGCCTGTCTGTCTGTCTGTCCGTCCCTTTGAGCCTTCTGCCCCCAGCTGTGTCCCCCCCCCCGGCACGGCCAGTCCAGGCGTTTTGTCTCTCTGCTGCTCTTCTGCCCCTGGCACCGTGCTGGGCACCTGAAGGACCCCACCAGGACCATCCTGCCCACGGAGGGACCACAGCCCCAGGAGCATCCTGGGGCTGGGAGCAGCTCCTGGGGGGGCTGCCCCAGCTTTGCACACCCCACCAGGAACATCCCCCCCCCAAGTGTGGGGGCAGGCCCGGTGGGACCTGGCCAAGTTTCCCACGGGTGCCAGCTGGGGAGGGGGGCAGGAGGATGCTGCTCCCTCCCTGTGCTGCCAGCAGGGGAGGGGGGCAGGAGGATGCTGCTCCCTCCCTGTGCTGCCAGCAGGGGAGGAGGGCAGGAGGATGCTGCTCCCTCCCTGTGCTGCCAGCCGGGGAGGGGGGCAGGAGGATGCTGCTCCCTCCCTGTGCTGCCAGCTGGGGAGGGGGCAGGAGGATGCTGCTCCCTCCCTGTGCTGCCAGCTGGGGAGGGGGGCAGGAGGATGCTGCTCCCTCCCTGTGCTGCCAGAGGGGGAGGGGGCAGGAGGATGCTGTTCCCTCCCTGTGCTGCCAGCAGGGGAGGGGGGCAGGAGGATGCTGCTCCCTCCCTGTGCTGCCAGCTGGGGAGGGGGGCAGGAGGATGCTGCTCCCTCCCTGTGCTGCCAGCCGGGGAGGGGGGCAGGAGGATGCTGCTCCCTCCCTGTGCTGCCAGCAGGGGAGGGGGGCAGGAGGATGCTGCTCCCTCCCTGTGCTGCCAGCCGGGGGAGGGGGGCAGGAGGATGCTGCTCCCTCCCTGTGCTGCCACCAGGGGAGGGGGCAGGAGGATGCTGCTCCCTCCCTGTGCTGCCAGCCGGGGGAGGGGGGCAGGAGGATGCTGCTCCCTCCCTGTGCTGCCAGCTGGGGAGGGGGGCAGGAGGATGCTGCTCCCTCCCTGTGCTGCCAGCCGGGGGAGGGGGCAGGAGGATGCTGCTCCCTCCCTGTGCTGCCACCAGGGGAGGGGGCAGGAGGATGCTGCTCCCTCCCTGTGCTGCCAGCCGGGGGAGGGGGGCAGGAGGATGCTGCTCCCTCCCTGTGCTGCCAGCTGGGGAGGGGGGCAGGAGGATGCTGCTCCCTCCCTGTGCTGCCAGCTGGGGAGGGGGGCAGGAGGATGCTGCTCCCTCCCTGTGCTGCCAGCCGGGGAAGGGGGGCAGGAGGATGCTGCTCCCTCCCTGTGCTGCCAGCTGGGGAGGGTGGCAGGAGGATGCTGTTCCCTCCCTGTGCTGCCAGCAGGGGAGGGGGGCAGGAGGATGCTGCTCCCTCCCTGTGCTGCCAGCTGGGGAGGGGGGCAGGAGGATGCTGCTCCCTCCCTGTGCTGCCAGCTGGGGAGGGGGGGCAGGAGGATGCTGCTCCCTCCCTGTGCTGCCAGCAGGGGAGGGGGGCAGGAGGATGCTGCTCCCTCCCTGTGCTGCCAGCCGGGGGAGGGGGGCAGGAGGATGCTGCTCCCTCCCTGTGCTGCCAGCTGGGGAGGGGGGCAGGAGGATGCTGCTCCCTCCCTGTGCTGCCAGCCGGGGGAGGGGGGCAGGAGGATGCTGCTCCCTCCCTGTGCTGCCAGCTGGGGAGGGGGGCAGGAGGATGCTGCTCCCTCCCTGTGCTGCCAGCCTGCTGCCCCTGCCAGGCCTGGAGCGGTCCCTGGGGGCTCTCCAAGCCCCCTCCTCCCCCCCTCCCCACCCCCCATTGCACATTGGGGTGTCCCCAAAGCTCAGCAGCCCCCTGCCCAGCCCCCTGCACCCCAGTCTTTGCTGCTCCCCCCCCTCGCCTTTGCACTAGTGCACAAGTGTGAAGCACCCACAGACCCCTCCCCGGGTCCCCCCCCCAGCCCTCCCCACGCAGCACTTCAGCCCCTCCCCACTCTTCCTCTTCCTCCCCCTTGGAGACAAAGGCCTGAGTGGGGTCACAGCCCAGCCCCGGGGCACACAGTGGTGCTCAGCACCCCCAGTACCCTTCCTCTCCAGCCGAGGGGGAGGGGGGCTCATGTGCAAAGAGGTGTGCCAGGGACACCCCCCCCACCCAGTTCACACCAGTATGGCACTGGTGCTGCCTCCCCTTGCCCAGCACACCTCCCCCTGGGGCCAACTGCACTTTACCTGCGGCTGGCAGGGCAGTGGGGGCAGAGAGGGGGGCAGCAGTCAGGGCCCCTTGGCCCAGCTCACAGCAGCTGGCACTCCCCCAGTGTGTCCCCCCCCGACCCCCCAGCATGGATCAGCACTTTGGGGGCTGGAGGGAGGGGAGCAGGAGGGGAAAGCAGAGCCCAGCAGGGCAGGCTGAGGCCGGGGGCGGGGGGCAGCTCCTGGCAGGAGGGGAGGCTGTGCCTGCTGCCTGGCTGCTCTGGGGTCGTGGTTCAGCTTGCCCTGGCAGTGCCAGGGCACAGGCAGGGTGCCCGGGGTGGGGGTGGGGGGCAGTGGGGCCGTGCAGCACCCACTGGCTGTGCTCAGAGCCCACACTGAGCCGGGGGTGGGGGTGGGAGCACAGCCTGGCCCCGTGGGGATTGCTTTGGGGCCGCTCCTCATGGAGCCTCACAGGGCTGCTGCTGGGGGGGGGAGGGGAAGGGAGAGGAGGAGGAGGGGGGGGAGGGCTGGACCTTGGTGTGCCAGAGGTGGAGAAGTGGTGGTGAGAAGCTCAGTGCCATGCCCTGCAAGCACCAGGCAGACCCCAGACCCGGAGCAAGGGCTCCCACTCTGCCCTCCAAGGTTCCACTCTGCCCCACAGGCTCCCACCCTCCACCTCCTGCCCTCCCGAGGTGCTGCCTGCCGCCCCCCCAGGGATGCCCAAGCCCTGTACCACCCCCCCCAACCCCCCAGCTGGGTCTTCCTGGGACCTCACAAACCTCCTGGCTCCATCCCACCTCACACCTCTGCCACCCCCCACCCCAAGCCTTGCTCTGTACCTCGTTGCCCCCCTCCCCATCAGAGCAGGGAGGATGATTGCTACCTCTGTTGCCCCCCAGCCAGGACAGAGGCAGAGAAGAGCAGGGCAGGGCAGCCTCTCCCTTCTTCCCTCCCTCCCTCCTTCCCTCCCTCCCTCCTTCCCTCCCCTCCCTCCCCTGTGCCAGGAGGATATTTATTGAATTAATTTATTGAGAAATAGGTTTATTTATTTGCTGTGTTGTGCACTTTTGGGAGAGGGGAAGTAGGAAATGGACAGGAAGAGAAAAAGGAGGAGGAGGAGGAGGGTGGAAAAAAATAACCAAGCAACAAACCAAGCAACCAACAACTAACCAAGCAAGCAGCCAACTAACCAACCAAGCAACCAAGCAATCAACCAAGCAACCAATCAACCAGCCAATCAACTAACCAACCAACCAATCAAACACCCAATTAACCAACCAATCAACCAGCCAATCAATCAACTAACCAACCAACCAGCCAAGCAACCAGCCAACTAACCAACCAAGCAACCAAGCAATCAACTAACCAACCAGCCAATCAACCAACCAATCAACCAACCAGCCAATCAACCAAGCAACCAATCAACCAGCTAACCAACCAATCAAACACCCAATTAACCAACCAGCCAACCAGCCAACTAACCAACCAGCCAATCAACCAAGCAACCAATCAACCAGCCAATCAACTAATCAACCAGCCAATCAACTAATCAACCAGCCAATCAACCAACAAACCAATCAACCAAGCAACCAATCAACTAGCCAATCAACTAACCAACCAATCAAACACCCAATTAACCAACCAATCAAACAGCCAACCAGCCAATCAACCAAGCAACCAATCAACCAGCCAATCAACCAATCAACCAGCCAATCAACCAACAAACCAATCAACCAAGCAACCAATCAACTAGCCAATCAACTAACCAACCAACCAATCAAACACCCAATTAACCAACCAATCAAACAGCCAACCAGCCAATCAACCAAGCAACCAATCAACCAGCCAATCAACTAATCAACCAGCCAATCAACCAACAAACCAATCAACCAGCCAATTAACCAACCAATCAGCCAATCAACCAACCAACTTGCCAATCAACCAAGCAACCAAACACCCAGCCAATTAACCAACCAATCAACCAGCCAATTAACCAACCAACCAATCAACCAACCAGCCAACCAACTAACCAACCAACCAGCCAATTAACCAACCAGCCAACCAGCCAACCAACCAAGCAACCAACCAACCCACCAAGCAACCAACCAACCCATCAACCAGCTAATCAACTAGCCAACCAACCCATCAACCAGCCAATTAACCAACCAGCCAACCAACCAACCAACTCATCAACCAGCTAATCAACTAACCAACCAACCAATCAACCAGCCAATTAACCAACCAATCAGCCAATTAACCAGCCAATCAACCAGCCAATTAACCAACCAGCCAAGCAACCAAGCAAGCAAGCAACCAACCCACCCATCAACCAACCAACCAACCAACCAACCAACCAACCAACCAACCAGCCAACCAACCAACCCATCAACCAGCTAATCAACTAACCAACCAACCAATCAACCAGCCAATTAACCAACCAATCAGCCAATTAACCAGCCAATCAACCAGCCAATTAACCAACCAGCCAAGCAATCAAGCAAGCAAGCAACCAACCCACCCATCAACCAACCAACCAACCAACCAACCAACCAACCAGCCAACTAACCAACCAGCCAACCAACCAACCAACCAACCAACCAACCCATCAACCAGTTAATCAACTAACCAACCAACAAATCAACCAGCCAATTAACCAACCAATCAGCCAATCAACCAGCCAATCAACCAGCCAATTAACCAACCAATCAGCCAATTAACCAGCCAATCAACCAGCCAATTAACCAACCAGCCAAGCAAGCAAGCAAGCAAGCAACCAACCCACCCATCAACCAACCAACCAACCAACCAACCAACCAACCAGCCAACCAACCAAGCAATCAACCAACCCATCAACCAGTTAATCAACTAACCAACCAACCAACCAGCCAACCAACTAACCACCCACCCACCCACCACCAACCACCCCCCCAGCCAAGCCCACCCCCCTCTCGTGTCTCGGTCTGGGCCCTGCAGGCTGTGTGAGGAGCTCCTGGGGGAGCTGGGGAGGGCTTGGGAGGGGACAGCAATTAAACTGCCAGCAAAAGAGAGACCTTGGAGGGCTCTGTGCCCAGCCTCACCCTTTGCTCTCTGCTTTCTTCCACCCCAGCTTCTCCCCTGCCCCTTCCCCACGCTCTGAGGTGCTGCTGGGGGCTTCCCCCACGCAGGCTGTGGTCCTGCCTGGGGGTTCCCAGGCTCACAGAGTGCCCAGGCTTGCAAGGGACCTTCGAAGGGCATCTTGCCCAACCCCCCCTGCAGTGAGCAGGGACCCCCCCCAGCTGGGGCAGGCTGCCCAAGGCTGCACTGAGCCTGATCTTGAATGTCTCCAGGGCTGGTGACACCTCCCTGGGCAGCCTGTGCCAGGCTCTTGCCTCCCTCACTGTGAAGAACTCCTCCTGGGGTCCAACCTGAGCCTTCCCTGCTCCAGGCTCCAAGCCACTGCTCCTCACCCTGGCACCAGAGGCCCTTCTGAGCAGTCCCTGCCCAGCCTGACTCTGGGTCCCCTCCAGATGCTGAAATGCAGCTCCAAGGTCCCCCTGGAGCCTTCTCTTCTCCAGGCTGAACAGCCCCAAATCCTGCCAGGCTGAGCCCAAACCCTGCCAGCCTGAGCCCAGATCTTGCCAGCCTGAGCCCAAACCCTGCCAGCCTGAGCCCAAATCCTGCCAGGCTGAGCCCAAATCCTGCCAGGCTGAGCCCAAATCCTGCCAGCCTGAGCCCAAACCCTGCCAGCCTGAGCCCAAACCCTGCCAGCCTGAGCCCAAATCCTGCCAGGCTGAGCCTAAATCCTGCCAGCCTGAGCCAAAATCCTTCCAGCCTGAGCCCAAACCCTGCCAGGCTGACCCCAAATCCTGCCAGGCTGAGCCCAAACCCTGCCAGGCTGAGCCCAAATCCTGCCAGGCTGAGCCCAAACCCTGCCAGGCTGACCCCAAATCCTGCCAGCCTGAGCCCAAATCCTGCCAGGCTGAGCCCAAACCCTGCCAGCCTGAGCCCAGATCTTGCCAGCCTGAGCCCAAACCCTGCCAGCCTGAGCCCAAATCCTTCTAGGCTGAGCCCAAACCCTGCCAGCCTGAGCCCAAATCCTGCCAGCCTGAGCCCAAACCCTGCCAGCCTGAGCCCAAACCCTGCCAGCCTGAGCCCAAATCCTGCCAGCCTGAGCCCAAACCCTGCCAGCCTGAGCCCAAATCCTGCCAGCCTGAGCCCAAACCCTGCCAGCCTGAGCCCAAATCCTGCCAGCCTGAGCCCAAATCCTGCCAGCCTGAGCCCAAACCCTGCCAGGCTCAGCCCAAATCCTGCCAGCCTGAGCCCAGATCTTGCCAGCCTGAGCCCAAATCCTGCCAGCCTGAGCCCAAATCCTGCCAGCCTGAGCCCAAATCCTGCCAGGCTGACCCCAAATCCTTCCAGCCAGAGCCCCAATGCTTCCAGCCTGATGGATGGAGGTGGTGGGAGGCAGCCCCCTGCCCACTGCTCCAGCCCAGGACCCCCAGGGCAAAGCCCCCCCTGGCGCTGCCAACGTTCTGCCAGCCCCGGCCGGGCTCCACACCGGGGCAGATTGCCCCCCCTTGGGCTTGCCCCTGCCCTGCAGTCCCCACTGGAGCCCAGCCTGGGTCTGCTGGGACCCCAAAGGGCTCGGGATGAGGACATCTGCCCCTTAGACACCCCCCCCAAAAAGCCTTCTCCCTCCTGCCTGCCCCTGGGCCATCGGCACCTCCCCGGCTGCAAAGCAGCTGACCGCGCAGAGCTCTTTCGTCCGCGCCCCCTCCCCGTCCCCCCGCAAGCCCCCAGCCCTCTCCCCTCTTCCTCAGCCCCCCCGGGGGTGCCGGTTTGCAGCTCCATCGCCTTTGTCTGCTCGGCAGCGGCGGCCCCCGGGCTGGGGGGGGGGCAGGTGGCAGCTGCTCGCCGCCCGCCGCCGAATTTCTCCTCCTAATCGATTGGCCTCGGCTCGGCGGAGACCTCGGACGGGAAACGACAGCGCTGGGGGAGGGGGGCAGGGGGAAGGACGCCAGGAGACTTGGCCCCCAGGCTGGAGGGGTTGGGGGGGAGGGCAGAGGAGGGGATCTGGGGAGCCCCCAGCCCTCCCGCGGGTCACTTTTGGGTCCCAGCTCAGGCGGCGCTCAAGGAATGCCAGAAAGGGCTGGGGGGCTCCACCACCGCCCTGGGCGGCCCGGGCCAGGCCTTGGACGACCCTCAAAGGGCAGAAATTGTTCCTCGTGGCCAACCTGAGCCCCCCCCGGGGGCCGCTTGAGAGCTGTCCTGAAGGTGCAGCCCGAGGGAAGCGGCTGAGAGAGCTCAGCTGCCTCTGCCGGGCGGCAGCCTGGTGCCCCCCTGCCCGGGACACCGAGGTGGGGATGGCTGCTGGCTCCCTTCCACCTCCCTTCCTCCTCCCTTCCACCTCCCTTCCTCCTCCCTTCCACCTCCCTTCCTCCTCCCTTCCTCCTCCCTTCCTCCTCCCTTCCTCCTCCCTTCCACCTCCCTTCCTCCTCTCTTCCACCTCCCTTCCTCCTCCCTTCCACCTCCCTTCCTCCCTTCCACCTCCGTTCCTCCTCCCTTCCACCTCCCTTCCTTCCTTCCACCTCCCTTCTATCTCCTTTCCTCCCTTCCACCTCCCTTCCACCTCCCTTCCACTTCCCTTCCACCTCCCTTCCTCCCTCCTTCCTCCCTTCTATCTCCTTTCCTCCCTTCCTCCTCCCTTCCTCCTCCCTTCCACCTCCCTTCTATCTCCTTTCCTCCCTTCCACCTCCCTTCCACCTCCCTTCCACCTCCCTTCCACCTCCCTTCCTCCTCCCTTCCTCCCCCCTTCCTCCCTCCTTTCTCCCTCCTTCCTCCCTCCTTCCTCCCTTCCTCCTCCCTTCCATCTCCCTTCCTCCTCCCTTCCTCCTCCTTTCCACCTCCCTTCCAGCCCAGAAAAGGAGCAGTCAGAGCAGAATGTGACCCCCGCCCGGGCCGGGGAGGGGGAAGGGCTCCAGCTGCCGGCCTCGGGGCCAGGCTGGCTGCCTGTGCCCTGCTCCCGCAGGGGGGATGGCACCGTGGGCAGCAGCTGTGTCCCCATCTCGCCTGTGCGAGGCGGCAGTGCCATCTGCTGGGTGCCCAGCACGGGGCCCTGCACGCTGACAGCACAGCCCTGGCACACCCCCCCCGGCCTGGGGAGGACTCCCTGTCCCTGCCAGCCCCCTGGCACCCCCCCGGCCTGGGGAAGCCCTGTCCCTGCCAGCCAGGTCCTGCAGCCTCCCCTGGCATCCCCCTGGCATCCTGGAGACTCCCTGTCCCTGCCAGCCACCCCTGGCACCATGGAGACTCTCTGTCCCTGCCAGCCAGGTCCTGCAGCCTCCCCTGGCAAACCCCTGGCACCCTGGGGACTCTCTGTCCCTGCCAGCCACCCCTGGCACCCTGGGGACTCTCTGTCCCTGCCAGCCAGGTCCTGCAGCCTCCCCTGGCAAACCCCTGGCACCCTGGGGACTCTCTGTCCCTGCCAGCCACCCCTGGCACCCTGGGGACTCTCTGTCCCTGCCAGCCAGGTCCTGCAGCCTCCCCTGGCAAACCCCTGGCACCCTGGGGACTCTCTGTCCCTGCCAGCCTCCCCTGGCACCATGGGGGCTCCCTGTCCCTGCCAGCCTCCCCTGGCACCCTGGGGACTCCCTGTCCCTGCCAGCCTCCCCTGGCACCATGGGGGCTCCCTGTCCCTGCCAGCCTCCCCTGGCACCCTCAGGCCCCAGCCCAGACCCTGCTGCAGGGCTGGCTCAGGGCAGCAGTGCTGAGGAGGGAGGTGCAGGGCAGCTCCCCAGGAGCATTCCCCAGGCCCCAGGGCTTGGTGCTGGGGAGGTTGTGGAAGTGCCCTGCTGACCCCAGGTGCCCCCCACTCGTGTCCCAGGGCCTGGGCACCTTGCAGAGCTTCTGTCCTGAGGGCAGGGGGTGGGGGGAGGGGGCTGTGTGTCCCCCCATCCATCCATCCATCAGGAGGTGGAACAATGAACTCCCTCCCAGCTGGCTGGGAGGCTCCAGCCCCCCCAGCTGGCCAGGAAGGAGCTCCCAGAGCCCATCTGGAGCTGGAGCAGGAGGGAGAGGACAGCCCCAGGGCAGCTGGCAGCAAGGGGGAGGGAGAGCAGAGGGGACCCCCACCCCCCCCAGCAGCCCACCCCCATGACCTGCTGGGTCACAGCTTCTGCCCCATGGTGAGACTTCCCCCACCCCCTCTCCCCTCCCCCCAGCAGGGCTGGGGGCAGCTCTGGAGCCCTCAGCACAAGCAGGGAGCTGGGGGAGAGGGGCAGAGGAGGTCACAGCAGCGCTGGGGCAGGGCTGGAAGCTCTCTGCTGGGAGGCTCCAGGCTGGCAGAGTTCAGCCTGGAGGAGAGAAGGCTGCAGGGAGACCTCCTGGAGAGCTCCCAGAGCTGAGCAGAGAGCTGGGGACAGAGGTTGGAGCAGGGCAGGCCCAGGGGAGATGGTTTGGAAGTGCCAGAGGGGAGAGGGAGAGGGCAGAGGAGGAGCAATTGGTGCTGCTGAGGCTGGGCAGAGCCTGGCCCAGGCTGCCCAGGGGGGTTTGGGAGCTGCCCCCAGGGCTGTCCCCAGCCCAGCTCAGCTTTGCTTGGGGCTGTGAGCAGCCTGCTCTGGTTGGGGCTGTCCCTGCTGGCTGCAGGGGAGCTTAGCCTGGGCCCAGCAGCTCCCCCCTGCCCCTTTTCCCCCCCTGCCCCTATTCCCCCCTGCCCCTTCCCCCCCCCGCCCCTATTCCCCCCTGCCCCTTTCCCCCCCCCTGCCCCTTTCCCCCCCCCTGCCCCTTTCCCCCCCGCTGCCCCTTGGCCCCGCCCCTCGCTCCCTCCCTTCCCCCATTGATTCCAAACAGCCCAATTTGAATCCAGCCAATGGGGAGCGCCGGCGGCGGAGCTCCGCACGCCATTGGCCGGCGGGGGAGGGCCGGTTCCCAGCCCTGCTCATTGATGAAGCGGCCCCGGCCCCGGCCCCGGCCCCGGCCCCGGCCCCGGCCCCAGCCCCGGCCCCAGCCCCGGCCCCGGCCCCGGCCCCGGCCCCGGCTCCCTGCCCCGGCCCCGGCCCCGGCCCCGGCCCCGGCCCCGGCCCCGGCCCCGGCCCTTTTCGCTTTGGGGGTCCTCTCGTTCCTCGCCTGCCCCCCACAGAGGGTCTGGCTTCGCAGGGGGCGGGGGTGTGTGGTGTTCCTCTACCGCAGGAGGGCAGGGTGATGGGGGGAAGGCGACCCCCCCCCCCCCGGAGCAGGTAGGGGTGCTGGGTGCTCCCCTCCCGTCACCCAGCCCCCCCTTTTCCAGGGGGTCTGTGGGGAGCCATGGGCCCCGGTGAGTGCCCCGGTGCTGGCCCAAAGCATCCCCCCCCTCCCCCTATAACCACCAGGTCCAAGGCTCATCCCTGGGACGCCCTCCCGAAGCCTGGCCAACCTCACACTCATATGCGGGGGGCACTCCGGGGGGCGGGGGGGGGGGAGGTTCTGCTGGACCAAGGGAGACCCCAGTGGGGCTTAACCCTGCCCCCACCGTGCCACCCACCCCAGCAGTTGGGATTCCCTCCCTCCCCCCCCCCCCCCCGCCGCCATCCCAAATATCCAGGTGAAGGATGGGTGTGGACCCCCCCCAGGGGGACCCTCTTGCAGCAGGACCCCCCCCCACCCCGGGGACTTCCTGGGGCAGGACTCCCCCCGAGGAAGAGCTTTCTGAGCTCAGACAACCTTCCCCCACCCCCAGCTCAACCCCGGGTCGGGGATCCCCCCCCCCGGGTCAGGACACCACCAGCCAAGAACCGCCTGGGACAAGACCCCTCTGGACTGGACCCCCCCCCTGCCCCGGAGTAGAACCCCTCTGGGGCAAAACGACCCCCCCAGGAGGGTCAGGATTCTCCCCCGGATCAAGACACCCCCACGCAAGACCCCCCCGGGGGTCAGGATCTGCTCGGATCAGGGCACCCCCAGGCAAGACCCCCCCGGGGGTCAGGATCTCCTGGGATCAGGGCACCCCTAGGCAAGACCCCCCCCGGGGGTCAGGCTCTGCTCGGATCAGGACACCCCCAGGCAAGAACTGCCCGGGTAGGACCCCCCCGGGGGTCACGATCTCCTGGGATCAGGGCACCCCCAGGCAAGACCCCCACCGGGGGTCAGGATCTGCTCGGATCAAGACACCCCCAGGCAAGACCCCCCCGGGGGTCAGGATCTCCTGGGATCAGGGCACCCCCAGGCAAGAGCCCCCCGGGGGTCAGGATCTCCTGGGATCAGGGCACCCCTAGGCAAGACCCCCGCGGGGGTCAGGCTCTGCTCGGATCAAGACACCCCCAGGCAAGACCCTCCCCCGGGGGTTAGGATCTGCTCGGATCAGGGCACCCCCAGGCAAGACCCCCCCGGGGGTTAGGATCTGCTCGGATCAGGGCACCCCCAGGCAAGACCCCCCCGGGGGTCAGGATCTGCTCGGATCAGGGCACCCCCAGGCAAGACCCCCCCGGGGGTCAGGCTCTGCTCGGATCAGGACACCCCCAGGCAAAGACCCCCCCGGGGGTCAGGATCTCCTCGGATCAAGGCACCTCCAAGGCAAAACCCTCCTCCCCCCCTCCTGAGGGTGACCCCTGCGCCCCTCGCAGGTCGGTGGGCGGGGGGTCCCGGGTGTGTGTCCTGTGTGTGTCGTGTCCCCCCCCCCCCCCCCCGCCTCGGTGCCCAGACAATGGCCCCGCAGCGCGGAGCGCAGACAATGGGCGGCCGCCGGGGGTAGGGGGGCGGGGGGGAAGCGGCCGGGAAGAGCCAGGGCTGGGCGGCGGAGCAGGGGAGGGGGCGAGGAGGGAGCCGGGGGGCGGGATGGGGGGGGGGGGACGTCGGGACCGGGCTGCTCGGCGGGGCTGGAGGTGGGGAGCGGAGCCCTGGGGGGGGGGGCGCTAGTGGGAGCCGCTCCGCTGGGATTCAGGATTTCCTCCGCCTCTTCCTCCTCCTCCTCCTCCTCCTCCTCCTCCTCCTCCTCCTCCTCCTCCTCCTCCTCCTCCTCTCCTCCCCTCCTCCCCTCCTCCTCCTCCCCCTCCGCCGCCGCCGCCGCAGCGCTCCCAGGGTTTCGGTGCTGGGGAGGGAAAGCGAAGGTGGAGGGGAGGGGAGGACGGGGGGGGGAGACGGCCGAGGACGCGCACCGAGGTGTGGCTGCCATGGTGAGTGGGGGGAGAGCTGCTGGGGAGGGGGGCTCCGGGAAGGTTGGGGGGAAGGGGAGGGGGTCTGCGCCGAGCTGCTTCCCGCAGGAAGGGCCTGGAGGCGCCGGGGACTTGCCCGAGCCCGCAGCCAGCCGGGGAGCGGCGGAGGCTCCGCCGAGCCTGCTCCCGGGGGTAGGGGGGGGGGGGGAGGAAGGCTCTCTCCCGGCTGGGGAGGGGGGTGCCGGGAGAGGGAGGATGGGGGGGTGGGGGGGGGGAGGGTTCGGTTTGTCCCAGGATGGAGGATTTTAGGGCTGGGGGGGGGGGGGGGCGGTGGAAAAAGAGGGGAGGGGGCGGGGATCGTCCTGGGTTTATAGTGCAGGGATGGGCTCCGCTGTTTGGTCCCTTAGGGAATGGCCCCCGGGGGTGGGGGGGGTGATGCGGTGGGGGTGGGAGGTAGGGACGGGGGTTGCCCCTTCCCCACGGTGGGTTTCGCGGTCCCCCCCTCCCCCCCCGGGGGCTTTGCTTCTGGCGGAGGCTGCCGGGCGGGCTGCAGTCCACCACCACCCTTTGGCCTCGCAGCTCTTTGTGCCCAGCCTCGGGGGGAGCTCCGGGCTCCTCCCTGCCTGTGCCCGCGGGTTTTGGGGGTGGGGGTGGGCACTCAGAAGGAAGGGGGACACCCTCCTGGCTTGCCCACCCTGCTCTCCCTGCCCTGGAGGCAGGGCTGGGTGGCTGCTTGGAAGGATGAGGAGGTGCCCAGGGGGTGATGCTGCTTGCTTCAGGACCTGCATCCCCCTCCCTCTTCCACCACCCCCTCCAGCACCTTCACCTGGACTATATTTTGGGGGGGGGGGGGGAAGAGACCCATCCGGATTCTGATCCGGTTTATCTTGGTCCCATCCTGGCACAGAGCCTGGAGGCAAACAGGGAGTTCCCTCCCTTCTTACCCCCCAGCTCAAGCCCTGGTCCCTGCTGCTCTGTCTGGGGCCAGAGGTTGCATCTCCTCGGGGAGGGGGAAGAGAGAGGGAGTTGAGTCTGGATTCCCCCCCCCCCAGCTCCAGGCTTTGCTCTCAGAACTGTGGTGGAGCTTTGGGGGGGGTGGAAAGGGAGCATGGAATTAAGTATTCTCTTCAGGAGAGCCCCCGGGGGACAGCTCTTGCTTAATCACAGCGATCTGGGCTTGTGCTGGGACCAGAGCTGGGCTCAGAGGCATCCTGAGTCAGATGCCAGCCCTGCTCAGCCTGCCTGGGTCACTGCTGCTGGGCTTTGTGCTGGGGGGGGGTGGGCAGAGGGGGCTGGAGGGGGCACCTCAGCCTCATTTCATCACCAGATGGCTTCAGCAGAGCTGCCCAGGGGCTCCTTGCCTGGCTGCTTGGTTGGAGGGGGTGGATGCTGTGGGCATCCCTCTTCCCCCCCCCCTCCTCCTCCTCCTATTCCCCCCTCCCCCCAATCCTGAAGGCACAACCCCAGGGATGAGCACAAGGCATGGGGGGGGGTGGGGGGTGGGAGGTGAGGGCACCCCCTGTGCTGCCCCTCAGCTGGCACAGGGCTCAGGTCTGGCTTCTTGTTGGCATCAGCTTGCAGACAATGGGGCTGGCATGGCAGGGGAGGGGCAAGGGCTGCAGCCCCTCACCCCTGAAGCAGCTCCAAGGCTTTGCCCCTGGCTCATCTCCTGGCTCTGTGTTGCCAGGGCCCAGCCTGGCTGGCAGCTGCTTTGTTGGCCACTTGGGATGCTTGGGAAGGGGCCTGGGATCAAACCAGGGACTCCCTGCCCCTTCCCAAGCCCACCTCGGGGTGCCCAGAGCCGTGGGCACGGTGGCACCAGCCCCCAGAGCTGGCTCCCCACCCCCCTCCCCGGAGGGGTTTATCCTCTTGTGCCCTCCAGAGATGTTTGGCTGCCCCAGGGGAGGATCAGGTTGGGCAGCAGAAGGAATCTCTTCCCTCCAAAGCTTCCCCAAGCCTGGCCCAGGCAAGGTGGCTGAGTGCCCATCCCTGGGGGGGGGGTCTCAGAGCCCTGCAGAATGTGGTGCTGAGGGTTTAGGACCAGCCTTGGAAGAGCTGGCTCAGGACTGGACCTGCTCCTGAGAGGTCTTTGCAGGCTGTGGCTCTCCAGGAGCCTGGTGCCACCTTGGCACCAGGGTGGAGGGGGGGGGAGGCTGGAGCTGGGCACCTGGCTGCACCCAGGGGGATGCCATCCCCATGGTCCTTGCCAGGCTGCAGGGCTTGGAGCTGGCTGCTGCCCACCACAGCTGGGGGCAGCTGGAAGGGTCAAGTCCTGGGCAGCTGGGAGTGCAGCTCTCAGGGGTTGCTCGTGCTGTGGTTGTGGCCTTTTGGGGTGAGAAGTGGGGGTTTGGGGGTGAGAAGTGGTTATGGGGGTGAGAAGTGTCCCTTTTGGGGTGAGAAGTGGGGGTTTGGGGGTGAGAAGTGTCCCTTTTGGGGTGAGAAGTGCGGGTTTGGGGGTGAGAAGTGGTTATGGGGGTGAGAAGTGTCCCTTTTGGGGTGAGAAGTGGGGGTTTGGGGGTGAGAAGTGTCCCTTTTGGGGGTGAGTAGTGGTTTTTGAGGGTGAGAAGTGGGGGTTTGGGGTGAGAAGTGGCCTTTTTGGGGTGAGAAGTGACCTTTTTGGGGTGAGAAGTGGCTTTTGAGGGTGAGAAGTGGCCTTTTTTGGGGTGAGAAGTGGGGGGTTGGGGGTGAGAAGTGTCCCTTTTGGGGTGAGAAGTGGGGGTTTGGGGGTGAGAAGTGGTTATGGGGGTGAGAAGTGTCCCTTTTGGGGGTGAGTAGTGGTTTTTGAGGGTGGGAAATGACCTTTTTGGGGTGGGAAGTGGCGTTTTGGGGTGAGAAGTGGCCTTTGGGGGGTGAGAAGTGGCCTTTTGGGGTGAAAAGTGGGTTTTTTTTGGGGTGAGAAATGACCTTTTTGGGGTGAGAAGTGTTTTTTTGGCGTGAGAAGTGACCTTTTTGGGGTGAAAAGTGACCTTTTTGGGGTGAGAAGTGGCTTTTGAGGGTGAGAAGTGACCTTTTAGGGGGTGGGAAGTGGCCTTTTGGGGGGGAGAAGTGACCTTCTGGGGGTCTCACTGCAGCATCCTGGGGACAGCTCCTGCCCAAACCTGCTGGGAATGGAGCAGCCCAAACCAGCAGTGTGGATCCTGCACCTCCTCAGCTCAGCCCTGGGAGGGCAGGGGGCTGCTGGGGACCACCAGAGAGCCCTTCTGGCTCCCCCAGAGGCCCATCCCGTGCCCCCCCCCCCCCCGTGCCCCAGGGTGGCAGCAGCTTTGGCACTTGATGCCAGCCTCCCACCTGGAGATGCCACCAGGCAGGAGGGGCACAGGGAGGTGTGATGTGGGCAGCAAGAGGGGGATCTGGCAGCTGGGGCACTGGGGAGGTGCTGGGCACTTGGGGGGGGACACCCAGCACCAGAACCCCTGAAGCTGCCTCTTGTCTTCCTGGCAAGCTCCAAGTGCTTCCCACAGGCTCAGGGCTGGAGCTGGATGGTGCTGTGAGGACACAGGGTGGGTGCTGAGCCCCCTGCCCCTGGGGAGGCTGAGCTGGGGGGCACTGGGTGGGGAACACCCAGCACCAGAACCCCTGAAGCTGCCTCTTATCTTCCTGGCAAGCTCCAAGTGCTTCCCACAGGCTCAGGGCTGGAGCTGGATGGTGCTGTGAGGACACAGGGTGGGTGCTGAGCCCCCTGCCCCTGGGGAGGCTGAGCTGGGGGGCACTGGGTGGGGGACACCCAGCACCAGAAGCCCTGAAGCTGCTTCTTATCTTCCTGGCAAGCTCCAAGTGCTTCCCACAGGCTCAGGGCTGGTGGAGGATGGTGCTGTGAGGACACAGGGTGGGTGCTGAGCCCCCTGCCCCTGGGGAGGCTGAGCTGGGGGGCACTGGGTGGGGGACACCCAGCATCAGAAGCCCTGAAGCTGCTTCTTATCTTCCTGGCAAGCTCCAAGTGCTTCCCACAGGCTCAGGGCTGGAGCTGGATGGTGCTGTGAGGACACAGGGTGGGTGCTGAGGACACAGGGTGGGTGCTGAGCCCCCTGCCCCTGGGGGAGGGCAGCTGAAGCCCCAGGAGCTGCACTTAGGATCCCTTGGCTGCCTCCACAACCTGCATTGCAAAGCCCTTTCTCCTTCCAGCCAGCCAGCTCCCTTCTCAGGCAGACCCCTGCTGGGGCTTGCTCCTCTGGGACCACTTTTTGCCTCCCAGATCTCAGGGAGGTCCCTTTGGACCTGTGGAGTGAGCTGGGATGGGGGAGGGAAGGTGGGGGGAGGGATGGATGTATCCCCTGGCCTCCCAGTGGGGCTTCCCCACTGGGGGGAACTGGGTGGAGAGGGAGGGCCTGGAGGGTCCTGGAGGGATTGGAACAATCCCTGCTGACCCTAATTGGAGCTGGCAGCTTGGAAGGGATCTGAAAGCTTCCTGATGCAGAGCAGAATGAGACCCCCCCCGGGGTGGGACTTTGGATGAAGCTTCCCCTGGGCTTTTCCCACCTCCCCCCTGCAGCTCCTGCCAACAGCTTCCCCCCACTGCTGGCATCTCCCAGGGCTGGAGGGGGCCTGGAAGATCATCCAGTTCCAACCCCCACCCCCTCCCCACTGCTGTGGGGGCAGGGCAAAGCCCCTGGCAGGGGCTGGGGGGGGGGGGGGGTTGGGAACTGAATGCTCTTCAGCCTCCCACCAGCTCAGGTCTCACCCAGCCTGGCCTTGAACACCTCCAGGCTTCAGGGAGCTGCTGTGAAGCTTCAGCTCCACCAGGCAGGGGGTTTGAGGGCTGGAGATGAGGTGTGGGAAGGAGGCTGCAAGGGGAGGGCAGCAAATTGCCTCCACCTCTCCCCCCAGGGCTGGTGCTTGACCTGGCCAGGAAGGAGCTGCTTTGACCACCCCCCAGCTCCTCCCTGGGGGGTTCCATCTCCCTCCCCACCCATCCAGCAGCACCCATGGCTGGCTGGGGGGAAGGGTTCCCCTAACCTTTGTGGGCCACCCAGCTCCTGGTGCTGGAACCCCCCCAGGGAGGAGCTGGGGGGTGGTCAAAGCAGCTCCTTCCTGGCCAGGTCAAGCACCAGCCCTGGGGGGAGAGGTGGAGGCAATTTGCTGCCCTCCCCTTGCAGCCTCCTTCCCACACCTCATCTCCAGCCCCCTGCCTGGTGGAGCTGAAGCTTCACAGCAGCTCCCTGGAGGTGTTCAAGGCCAGGCTGGGTGAGACCTTGAGCCACCTGAGCTGGTGGGAGGCTGAAGAGCATTCAGTTCCCAACCCCCCCCCCCGCCCCCAGCCCCTGCCAGGGGCTTTGCCCTGCCCCCCACAGCAGTGGGCAGGGGGTGGGGGTTGGAACTGGATGATCTTCCAGGCCCCCTCCAGCCCTGGGAGATGCCAGCAGTGGGGGGAAGCTGTTGGCAGGAGCTGCAGGGGGGAGGTGGGAAAAGCCCAGGGGAAGCTTCATCCAAAGTCCCACCCCGGGGTGTGGGGGGGTCTCATTCTGCTCTCCACTTGCTCAGCATCAGGACTTGCATCTCCCCCAGGCCCTTGGTGTGGGGCTGAGGCACAGCTCTGGCCCTGTGTGTGTGGCTCCCCCCTTCCCCTGCTGCCACCTCCTGCTTTCTGGGGGGGGGGGAGGGGGCTGGTGGGCAGCAGGGGGAGCGTGGTGGGGGCTGGCCAGGGAAGCAGCTATTGTGTGGAGGCAACAAGGCATAGTGGTGAAGCCAAGCAAGCAAATGGGCTGGGGCCAGGAGGTGCCTCCAGTTCCCAGGCTGTGGGCATCCCCCCCCCTGGTGCTGCTGTGGTGCCAGAGGACACCTGGCATGGGCAGAGCCTTGCTGCCAGCTCCCCTCCCTGGGCTTCCTGGCAGGATGGGGTGAAGAGAATGGGAGCTGCCCAAGGGGAAAGGAGCTGGAGGGGGATTTGGTGCCAGGGGGGTGCCCAGGTGGCACCAGAAGGGCACCCAGAAGCCTGGCTTGGAGCGGGGCAGGGGTTGGGCACTGGGGGAGGGCACAGCTTGGGGAGCTGGGGTGAGGTTTGGGCTCCTCACTGCCAGGAGGACCTTGAGGAGGTGGTGCAGGGCCAGAGCCTCACTTCAGGCTGGGGCTGATTTCCTTGCTCTGGAGCTGGCCTCAGCCCCGAGCTGGAGCTGGTCTCAGCCCCAAGCTGGAGCTGGTCTCAGCCCCAAGCTGGAGCCGGCCTCAGCCTCCAGCTGGCCTCAGCCCCAAGCTGGAGCTGGCCTCAGCCTCAAGCTGGAGCCGGCCTCAGCCCCAAGCTGGAGCCGGCCTCAGCCCCGAGCTGGAGCTGGCCTCAGCCCCGAGCTGGAGCTGGCCTCAGCCCCGAGCTGGAGCTGGCCTCAGCCCCGAGCTGGAGCTGGTCTCAGCCTCAAGCTGGAGCTGGCCTCAGCCCCGAGCTGGAGCTGGTCTCAGCCCCAAGCTGGCCTCAGCCCCGAGCTGGAGCTGGTCTCAGCCTCAAGCTGGAGCTGGCCTCAGCCCCGAGCTGGAGCTGGTCTCAGCCTCAAGCTGGCCTCAGCCCCGAGCTGGAGCTGGCCTCAGCCTCAAGCTGGAGCTGGCCTCAGCCCCGAGCTGGAGCTGGCCTCAGCCTCAAGCTGGCCTCAGCCCCAAGCTGGAGCTGGTCTCAGCCTCAAGCTGGAGCTGGTCTCAGCCTCAAGCTGGAGCTGGCCTCAGCCCCAAGCTGGAGCTGGTCTCAGCCTCAAGCTGGCCTCAGCCCCAAGCTGGAGCTGGTCTCAGCCTCAAGCTGGCCTCAGCCCCGAGCTGGAGCTGGCCTCAGCCCCGAGCTGGAGCCTCTCTGATCTCCTCCAGCATGGGTGCAGATGCCTCCAGCCCAACCTTCCTGGCCAGGCCTGATGCTGCTCAGTCCTGGCTGTCTCTCTCTGCCCTTGGCTGGGAGCTGGGCTCCCCCCAGCCCAGTCCTGAGGCTCTGGTGCTGGGTGGGACAGGGAGGGAGCCCCATGAAGGGGGTTGGCAGTTTGCTGCCCCATCCAGAGAGCCTCTCCTGACCTCCCCAGGGGATCTGGAGCTGCTTGGAGCCAAGAGAGCTTTCTCTCACCTCAACCCCCCCTTGGATGTCTTCTTCTGCTGGGTGTTCCCTTGGAGCATTTGAATGCCCAGGAGCTGCTTTGTGTTTGAGGTTCCTGCTCTCAAAGGCAGCAGGGGGAGGGCAGCAGAGGCTTCCCTGCCCTCCCCAAAGCCTCACTCAGCTCACAGCTGCTTTTGAACCCCTCTGATGTTCTCCAGCAGCACCCCAAGAGAGCATCCAGTCTGGACTTGAAGATGTCAGGGAGGTGGCAAATCCTCTCTCCTCCTTCCCCCTGGGGAGGTTTTGTTCTGCTCTTCACCTTCCCCCCTCCCCTCCTGCTCCTTTGCATGTGGCTGGCTCCGGCTGCCAGCCCTCAGAGCCTCTCCCTGGGCCCTGGGAAGCTGAAGCTGCTTCCCCTGCTGGGTTCCAGGCTTCCCTTTGCAGCTTCTCCCCCTCCCTCCCTGCTGCTGAACCTGCTCTTCCCCCACTCTGCTGGGCTCCAAACCAAGCCCTCTTCTACCTGGGGGCTGCAGGGTGGCCAAAGCCACCTGGGGGGGGAGCAGCTGGGGGCTGTGTGTGTGTCCCCCTCCTCCCCCCCAGCTCCACTCACTCCCTGGTTTGCTATGAACAAGGTTGGGACCAAGCCTTGGTTTGGAGGGGGGGTGGGATGGAGGTCACCCTGTGCTTCATCCATGGGGCAGGCTGCTGCAAACCTTCCTCCTCCTCCTCCTCCTGGGGTGGCCAAGCCAGGAGCTCTCCTGGGGCTTGCAGATGGGACAAGGCCTTTGCCTGGCAGCATCCTTGTGCCAGAGGGGGGCACACACAGCCCCCTCACATCCTTCTCTCTCTTCCTTCCTCCAGCTCCCCCCTGGACCCCCAGCCTGGCCACCCAGCCCTTGAGGGCAGCCTCCCTTCCCTCCTCCCCCCCTCCCCCCCAGTGGCCACCACCTGGATGGCTCCGGCTGCCCCCAGCCCCTCGCCGAGTGCCCCAGCAGCAGCCCCCAGCAGCAGCACCCAGCCAGCCCCAGCAGCACCCAGCAGCAGCACCCAGCCAGCCCCCAGCAGCAGCACCCAGCCAGCCCCAGCAGCAGCCCCCAGCAGCAGCACCCAGCCAGCCCCAGCAGCAGCACCCAGCAGCAGCACCCAGCCAGCCCCAGCAGCACCCAGCAGCAGCACCCAGCCAGCCCCAGCAGCACCCAGCAGCAGCACCCAGCCAGCCCCAGCAGCACCCAGCAGCAGCACCCAGCCAGCCCCAGCCTCCTGCAGTGCCCAGCTGGTGAGTGCCTTTGGCTCCATCCCTCCCCTGCCCCCCCTCCAGTGTCCTCCTCCTCCTCCTGCTGGTGCTGATGGTCCGGGGTGGGGAGCAGCCCAGCCCCCTGCCCCAGGCATTGTTCCAGGGGGAAACCTGATCCCAGCCCACAGACAAAGCCCCAGGAGAAGGGGGCTGGCAGGAGGCTGTTTGAAGGGGGGGGACACACACACACAGAGACACAGGGGGGTCCTTTCTTCCCCAACCCCTTCCCCCCCCCTGCCCCAGCCCTCGCTGGGGCTGCTGGGACGAGCTCCTGGCCCCAGTGCCATCTCCTAGACAACCAGCACAGGGTAGGGGGGGGGGGAGGAGAAAGGGGGGGGGGGGGTCCTGTTGCCATGGTGATCAATGGGGGAGCATCCAGCAGCTGGGACAAAAGGACACCACCAACACCACCCCCCCACCCCCCAGCCTCTCCTGGCTCCTTTTCTCCTCCTCGCCCCCCCCCCCCCCCCCCCAGCTCCCCCTCCCTTCTTTGAGGCTCTGCAGAAGAGGCCACAAGACAATTGGGGGGGGGGGGGGGGGCTTGGGTTGGGTCAAAGTGGCATCTCCCTGGGAGCCCAGAGTGGTGGCAGCATGCCACAGCCTTCCCCCCCAGCCCCTTAGCAGCTGCTGGGGAGGGGGATGTGGGGCTCTGGGTGATGCCTGCAGCCCCCCCCCCCCCCAAAAAGACCTTTAGGTTGGGTTTGGAAGGCCCCCAGCAGGGCTCAGGCAGCACCTGGTGGCTCCAGCCCCCATCCCTGCTGGCAGCACAGGCCCAGCCAAACCAGCTCCATGCTCAGGGAGGTCCCCAGACCCCGGTGGGGTGACCCCCAGCAGGCCACCAGTGCCACCCCCAAGCCCTTCCCTGAGCTCCCAGAGCCTCCTGCTGCCCAGCTGGCATCTTCCTTGCCCATCCCAGCAGCTCCCCAGCCCCTTGGTGGCTACAGGCTCCTGGAGGGGTTGCCCCTCCAGCTGGCCACTTGGGGGGCTGCTGGTAAGGATGTGGTGGCCACAGGGTCACTGCCCAAGGCCTGCTCCAAGCCCCCCCCCTGCAACCCTGGCCCAGTCCCTTGGATGCTCCTGGGCTTGACCCAACCCAACCCAATGATCCCCTTCAACTCCTCAGTGGCTCCAAGGCAGCCTCCCCCTTCCCCCTCCCCTGGCAGCCCTGAGCTCTTGCCCACCTTGGCTGGGAGCTGGAGGTGGGGGGGTTGGAGAGATGCTCCTGGAGGAGCTGGGAATCATCTCCCTGGGTGTGAGATTCCCAGCTCCCTGCTGGGGGAGGGGAGGGGGGAACGTGCCCAGGCAGAGCCCTGTGCTGCCAGCTGGGCCTCAGACCTTGCCTGCACCTCAATTATTCATCCCTGGCTTTGGTTGGGGCTTTTTATGGGCTCCCTCCTGGCCCCCACCCTTGGCACTCTCTGAACTGAACCCTGGTGGCTCCCAGCAGCAGCTGCTGGTGGGGGTCCCCCTGGGGAGGGAAGGGGAAACCACAGAGCCAGCAGAGAAAAATGCCCCCCAGGTGCCCCCCAGGGTCTCTTCCCCTCCTGGTCTGCTGGGCTGGCTGAGGGGATGCTCCCTGTGGCCTCTCAGCAGAGAAAAATGCCCCCAGGAGCCCCCCAAGGTCTCTTCCCCTCCTGGTCTGCTGGGCTGGCTGAGGGGATGCTCCCTGTGGCCTCTCAGCAGAGAAAGATGCCCCCAGGTGCCCCCCAGGGTCTCTTCCCCTCCTGGTCTGCTGGGCTGGCTGAGAGGATGCTCCTTGTGGCCTCCCAGCAGAGAAAAATGCCCCCAGGAGCCCCCCAGGGTCTCTTCCCCTCCTGGTCTGCTGGGCTGGCTGAGAGGATGCTCCTTGTGGCCTCCCAGTAGAGAAAAATGCCCCCAGGAGCCCCCCAGGGTCTCTTCCCCTCCTGGTCTGCTGGGCTGGCTGAGGGGATGCTCCTTGTGGCCTCCCAGCAGAGAAAAATGCCCCCAGGAGCCCCCCAGGGTCTCTTCCCCTCCTGGTCTGCTGGGCTGGCTGAGAGGATGCTCCCTGTGGCCTCCCAGCAGAGAAAAATGCCCCCAGGAGCCCCCCAGGGTCTCTTCCCCTCCTGGTCTGCTGTGCCTGCAGGGCTGGGCTGGCTGAGGGGATGCTCCCTGTGGCCTCCCAGAGTCTAGCAGGAAGCTGGGGAGGGACTTCTGAGGGTGTCAGGGAAGGGTAGGACTAAGGGAGGGTGGAGCAAAACCACCTCCAGAGCATCCCAAGGGGAGGGTGAAGGACTTGAGGGACCCAAGCAGAGGAGGGGGGGGGGGGGGGGCACCCCAAAAGCAGCCAACCCACCCCAGGGGCTGGGAACAAACCACTTGCAGGACCTGCTGAGCCAGCTTGAGACCTTGCTGGGCAGCCTTGGGTGGGCCATAGGAAGGAGACCTTCTCCTCTGCTCTGAGGATAGGTTGAGAGGGTTGGGGTTGTGCAGTCTGGAGAAGAGGAGGCTCCAAGGAGACCTTCTGGTGGCCTTGCAGTGTCTGGAGGGGGCTCCAGGAAAGCTGGGGAGGGACTTTTGAGGGTGTCAGGGAGGGGTAGGACTTGGGGGAGGGGGGGCTGGGATGGAGCAAAACCAGAAGTGGGGAGATTCAGGTTGGGTGTGAGGAAGAAGTTCTTCCCCAGCAGGGTGGTGAGAGCCTGGCACAGGCTGCCCAGGGAGGGGGTGGAAGCCTCCTGCCTGGAGGTGTTTGCAGCCAGGCTGGAGGTGGCTGTGAGCAACCTGCCCTGGGCTGAGCTGTCCCTGCCTGTGGCAGGGGGGCTGGAGCTGGATGAGTCTTGAGGACCCTTCCAAGCCTAACAGTTCTCTGACTCTGTGACTCTGATTCTGTGATCTAGCAGGGGGTGTCCATGGCCACAGCAGGGGGTTTGGAGCTGGATGAGCCTTGAGGTCCCTTCCAACCCTGACCACTCTCTGACTCTGTGATGATCTTTGAGGTCCCTTCCAACCCTGACCACTCTGTGATGATCTTTGAGGTCCCTTCCACCCCTGACCACTCTCTGACTCTGTGATGATCTTTGAGGTCCCTTCCAACCCTGACCACTCTGTGATGATCTTTGAGGTCCCTTCCACCCCTGACCACTCTCTGACTCTGTGATGATCCTTGAGGTCCTTTCCAACCCTGACAGCTCTATGATCTAGCAGGAGGTGTCCCTGCCCATGGCAGGGGGTTTGGAGCTGGATGATCCCTGAGGTCCCTTCCACCCCTGACCACTCTCTGTGACTCTGATTCTCTGCTCTGCCCTGAGCTGTCCCTGCCCATGGCAGGGGGGTTGGAGCTGGATGATCCTTGAGGTCCCTTCCACCCCTGACCACTCTCTGTGACTCTGATTCTCTGCTCTGCCCTGAGCTGTCCCTGCCCATGGCAGTGGGGTTGGAGCTGGATGATCCTTGAGGTCCCTTCCACCCCTGACCACTCTCTGTGACTCTGATTCTCTGCTCTGGCCCTGAGCTGTCCCTGCCCATGGCAGGGAGTTTGGAGCTGGATGATCCCTGAGGTCCCTTCCACCCCTGACCACTCTCTGTGACTCTGATTCTCTGCTCTGCCCTGAGCTGTCCCTGCCCATGGCAGGGAGTTTGGAGCTGGATGATCCTTGAGGTCCCTTCCACCCCTGACCACTCTCTGTGACTCTGATTCTCTGCTCTGCCCTGAGCTGTCCCTGCCCATGGCAGGGGGTTTGGATCTGGATGATCCTTGAGGTACCTTCCACCCCTGACCACTCTCTGTGACTCTGATTCTCTGCTCTGCCCTGAGCTGTCCCTGCCCATGGCAGTGGGGTTGGAGCTGGATGATCCCTGAGGTCCCTTCCACCCCTGACCACTCTCTGTGACTCTGATTCTCTGCTCTGGCCCTGAGCTGTCCCTGCCCATGGCAGTGGGGTTGGAGCTGGATGATCCTTGAGGTCCCTTCCACCCCTGACCACTCTCTGTGACTCTGATTCTCTGCTCTGCCCTGAGCTGTCCCTGCCCATGGCAGGGGAGTTTGGAGCTGGATGATCCTTGAGGTCCTTTCCAACCCTGACAGTTCTATGACCCAGCAGGAGGTGTCCCTGCCCACGGCAAGGGGGTTGGCTCTGGATGCTCCCCGAGGTCCCCTCCACCCCTGCCCCACTCTCTGACTGCATGCTCACCCCAGCTGGCCCCCGCTGGGCTGTTGCCCCCCACGCCCACCCTTGATCCCACTCCCTCCCCCTCTGCTTTGCCTCCCCCCGCAGGTGGCCCAGCCCTTTTCTCCTGAGAAGAGCCCAGCCAGGTGATCAAAATAGAGTCCCTCAAGGTGACAGTCGACTTCCTGAAGGTGCCCTTGGGCCTGAAGAAGCCACCGGTGAAGGAGGCGCTGGCGGCGGCGCCGGGGCCGGGCCGGGGGCAGGGCTGCGGCGCCGAGCGGCACCGGGGGCGGCGCTCGGACGCCATGGACAATGAGTCGCAGTACTCAGGCTACTCCTACAAGTCCGGCCACTCCCGCAGCTCCCGCAAGCACAGGTGAGGGGCCAGCCTGCCCTGGCCCAGCCCTGCCCCCCAGACCCCCAGCCAGCCTGGGAAGAGCCCCCCAGAATGCAGCCTGGGTGAGCCCAGCCTCCCTCGATGCAGCCCTCCCCCTCCCCGCCAGCTCCTGCCTGCGGCGTCCCTGCGGCATCCCCGGGCTGGGATCTGCTTCTGCTACCCCTGCAGGTGGTCAGGGCCAGGCTGGGTGAAGCTGGTTGTGTCCCTCAAGCCCTTGCCCTCCTCCCTTGGGATGCTCTGAGGTGGTGGTGGGGAAGTCACCAACCCAAACCCTCAGTGCTGTGGTCCAAGCTCATGGACCCATCCCTGGAGGTGCTCAAGGCCAGGTTGGATGAGGCCCTGAGCAGCCTGGGCTGGTGGGAGGTGTCCCTGCCCATGGCAGTGGGGCTGGAACTGGATGCTCTTGAAGGGCCCTTCCAACCCAACCCATTCCATGATTCTCCTCTGCCTCCTCCCTGGAGGTGCTCAAGGCCAGGTTGGATGAGGCTTGGAGCAGCCTGGGCTGGTAGGAGGTGTCCCTGCTTGGGGCAGTGGGGCTGGAACTGGATGCTCTTGAAGGGCCCTTCCAACCCAACCCATTCCATGATTCTCCTCTGCCTCCTCCCTGGAGGTGCTCAAGGACAGGCTGGATGAGGCTTGGAGCAGCCTGGGCTGGTGGGAGGTGTCTGCCCATGGCAGTGGGGTTGGAACTGGAAGCTCTTGAAGGGCCCTTCCAACCCAAACCTCTCCATGATTCTCCTCAGCCTCCCTCCACAGAGGCTTCCCCTCTGCCTCCTCCCTGGAGGTGCTCAAGGCCAGGTTGGATGAGTCCTGGAGCACCCTGGGCTGGTGGGAGGTGTCCCTGCCCATGGCAGTGGGGCTGGAACTGGATGCTCTTGAAGGGCCCTTCCAACCCAACCCATTCCATGATTCTCCTCTGCCTCCTCCCTGGAGGTGCTCAAGGCCAGGCTGGATGAGTCCTGGAGCACCCTGGGCTGGTGGGAGGTGTCTGCCCATGGCAGTGGGGTTGGAACTGGATGCTCTTGAGGGTCCCTTCCAACCCAAACCTCTCCATGATTCTCCTCAGCCTCCCTCCACAGAGGCTTCCCCTCTGCCTCCTCCCTGGAGGTGCTCAAGGCCAGGTTGGATGAGGCTTGGAGCAGCCTGGGCTGGTGGGAGGTGTCCCTGCCCCGGGGCAGGGGGTTTGCACCTCGCTGATCTTCGAGGTCCCTTCCAACTCAACCCATTCCGTGGATGCCAGCCGAGCCCCTAGCCAGCTGTAGGTGGGCAGGGTGGGCACAGGTCTTTGGAGGAGCTCCCCCACCCCACTCCCTCCTTCTTGCCTGCCAGGGACCGTCGGGACCGGCACCGCTCCAAGAGCCGCGACGGGAGCCGCGGGGACAAGTCGGTGACCATCCAGGCGCCGGGAGAGCCCTTGCTGGACAATGAGTCCACCCGGGGGGACGAGAGGGTGAGCTGGGCACGGGCTTGGCATCTCTGCAGCCCCTCCACCCCTCTGCTGCCGAGGGCAGGGCGCGGGGGGGGGGGGCCCGGGCACGCCTGCCGTGTCCCGGTCGAGCCGGTTGGGCTGGCCCCTGGCCGGGCTCCTGCGCGGTGCCCGCGGGCAGGGCGGGCAGGCGGCGCCGGCTGCAAATGAAAGCGGCTGCCACGGTGCCCTGGGGATGCCGCCGGGGTGGGCACAGGGCTGGAAAACGCCCTGGGGGGATCCAATCCTTAGGGACGAGCTCTGCCTGCTCCGCCGCAGCCCCAGCCCGGCTGCCGGCGCCATCGGCGGCTCCTGCGCCGCGTCCCTCCGGTGCCAGCCTGCCACCGGGGACCCCCGGCGTGGGTGCCAGCAGCCCCCTACCCTCCACGCTGGGCACTGGCACTCCTCGGGCTGCCAATCCGCAGCTCCCGGCGGCTCCCAGCCGCCCACGCCGGCGGCTCCCTGGCTCCTTTCATCTTCCCCCCCCCTCCCCCTGCGGAGCCGGCGGCGGCTGCTGGCTCGACCTGCCCGGGCCACCAGCTGATGGCAGCCTTGGGGTCACCTGGGGATGGGCTGGGGTCCTCCCGGGCCCTCCTTCCCTTCCCATCCCTCCGGAGAGCCCCCAGCCCGGCTTTAGTTTGCTGTTGGGAAGGGAATTGCTGGAATCTGGTGGGGGGTGGAGAGGGGAAATGAATCCCAAAGTCTGAGGGACGTCAGAGGTTCATGGAAGGGGTTGGGTTGGAAGGGGTTGGGTTGGAAGGGACACTCAGGACCATCCAGTTCCAACCCCCCCCCTGCCACCTCCCACCAGCCCAGGGTGCTCAGGGCCTCATCCAGCCTGGCCTTGAACGCCTCCAGGGATGGGAAAAGAAGATCCCAATTGGGATCACCCTGCAGGAGTGGTCAGGGTCTGGCCCAGGCTGCCTGGGGAGGTGGTGGAGTCCCCATCCATGGAGGTGTTCCAGAACCCTGTGGCCACTTGGGGCTGTGGTTTGGTGGCCATGGTGCTGCTGGCTTGCTGCTTGGCCTGGATGCTCTCAGAGGGCTTTTCCAACCCAAACCATTCCATGTTTCCATGTGTCCAAGGCTCTGAGCTCCCTGTCTGGGTGCTGGCTGGAGGAGGCAGCTCCCTCCCTCCCTCCCTCCCTCCCTCCTGCACGGTGGTGGTTGGGGTGTGTTGGGCTGGGCATGTCCCTTCTGGCCCTGCTAATGAGGGGGTTTGACTGGGAGCTGGCAGCTTCCCACTTCCAGAGCTGGGGCTGGAGAGCTGGAGAGCACAGCACAGAGCCACCAAGGAGGCTTTCCTGGAGGGTCCTGGGCCGAGTCGTTGTCCCCAGCCCACCCCAGGCTGAGGTCTCCACCGGCTGGATGGGGGTGATGGTGCCAGGCAGTGCCCCGGGCTTGGAGGTTTGGTGGAGGGGAGATGTTGGAGCTGGGGTGGGATGGGAGGGTCCTGTGAATCCAGCAGCTTCCCCCCCACCCCAGGGTGCTGGGGATGGGAGAGACCTGGAGCCAACCCCCTCCCCCACCCCGTGGTGAAGGAGCAGCCCCAGAGGGGGTCTGAGCAACGCTCAGCAGGAGCTAAAGGCTGGGGCAGGGGGCAAGAGGCTGGGGGCACACTCTGCTCAGTGGTGCCAAGGGGGCACAAAGTGGAGGCCAGGAGGGAGAAAGCTGTTTGGAGGGAAGCTGCTGGAGGCCTGGAGCAGGCTGGAGAGAGTCCAGGGGAGGCTGGGAAGGTGCTGAGGGGCCTGGAGCAGCTCTGGGAGGAGCACAGGCTGAGAGCTGCCTGAGGCAGCCCCAGAGGGCATCTGAGCAACGCTCAGCAGGAGCTAAAGGCTGGGGAAGGGGAGGGCAAGAGGCTGGGGTGCTCAGTGGTGCCAAGGGGGCACAAAGTGGAGGCCAGGAGGGAGAAAGTTGTTTGGAGGGAAGCTGCTGGAGGCCTGGAGCAGGCTGAGCCCAGAGAGAGTTGTGGAGAGCTTCCGACCCCCACCCCTGGGCACTGTGCCTCCCCTTGGGCGGGGGAGCCCTGCTGGGGCAAGGGGAGGAGGAGGAGGAGGAGGGGGTACAGGAGCTGCCCTCCAGAGCTTCCCTCCCATGCCTCCCTGTGTCTCCCCCTCCTCAGGACGACAACTGGGGGGAGACCACCACGGTGGTGACGGGGACCTCGGAGCACAGCATCTCCCACGATGACCTCAGCCGCATCGCCAAGGACATGGAGGACAGCGCCCACCTGGACTGCTGGCGGCACCTGGGGGTCACGCTGGCGGGGGCCCTGGCCCTGCTGGCCTTCCTCACCCCCTTGGCCTTCATGCTGCTGCCCCAGCTGCTGTGGAGGGAGGAGCTGGAGCCCTGCGGCACGGCCTGCGAGGGGCTCTTCATCTCGGTGGCCTTCAAGCTCCTCATCCTCCTGCTGGGCAGCTGGGCGCTCTTCTTCCGCCGCCCCAAGGCCTTCTTCCCCCGCGTCTTCGTCTTCCGCGCCCTGCTGATGGTCCTGGTCTTCCTCCTGGTGGTCTCCTACTGGCTCTTCTACGGGGTCAGGATCCTGGACTCCCGGGACAGGAACTACCAGGGGGTGGTGCAGTACTCGGTGTCGCTGGTGGACGCCCTGCTCTTCGTCCACTACCTGGCGGTGGTGCTGCTGGAGCTGCGGCAGCTGCAGCCGCAGTTCACCCTCAAGGCCGTGCGCTCGGCCGACGGCGCCAGCCGCTTCTACAACGTGGGGCACCTCAGGTACCCGCCCCACCCCCACCCCCGAGGGCGGGGCAGGGGGGCGGGGCCGGCAGGGGGAGGCGCCCCGGAGGGGAGCGAGGATGGGGGGAGTCCTAGAGGGGAGCTGGGGAGATGGGGAGGGGACGCTCAAGAAGCGCAACCAGGGATGGGTTCTGCTGGGGGAGGTGGAAAGGATGGGGAGAGGAAGCTCAAGAAGCTCAGCCAGGGATGGGTTCTGCTGGGTGAGATGGGCAGAAGAAGCTCAGGAAGTTCAACCAGGGTTGGGTTCTGCTGGGGGAGGTGGAAAGGGTAGGGAGAGGAACCTCAAGAAGTTCAACCTCAAGAAGTTCAATCTCAAGAAGCTCAACCAGGGTTGGGTTCTGCTGGGGGAGGTGGAAAGGATGGGGAGAGGAAGCTCAAGAAGCTCAGCCAGGGATGGGTTCTGCTGGGTGAGATGGGCAGAGGAAGCTCAGGAAGTTCAACCAGGGTTGGGTTCTGCTGGGTGAGATGGGCAGAGGAAGCTCAAGAAGCTCAACCAGGGATGGGTTCTGCTGGGTGAGGTGGGCAGAGGAAGCTCAGGAAGTTCAACCAGGGTTGGGTTCTGCTGGGTGAGATGGGCAGAGGAAGCTCAAGAAGCTCAGCCAGGGATGGGTTCTGCTGGGTGAGATGGGCAGAGGAAGCTCAGGAAGTTCAACCAGGGTTGGGTTCTGCTGGGTGAGATGGGCAGAGGAAGCTCAAGAAGCTCAACCAGGGATGGGTTCTGCTGGGTGAGGTGGGCAGAGGAAGCTCAGGAAGTTCAACCAGGGTTGGGTTCTGCTGGGTGAGATGGGCAGAGGAAGCTCAAGAAGCTCAGCCAGGGATGGGTTCTGCTGGGTGAGATGGGCAGAGGAAGCTCAGGAAGTTCAACCAGGGTTGGGTTCTGCTGGGTGAGATGGGCAGAGGAAGCTCAAGAAGCTCAACCAGGGATGGGTTCTGCTGGGTGAGGTGGGCAGAGGAAGCTCAGGAAGTTCAACCAGGGTTGGGTTCTGCTGGGTGAGATGGGCAGAGGAAGCTCAGGAAGTTCAACCAGGGTTGGGTTCTGCTGGGGGAGGTGGAAAGGGTAGGGAGAGGAACCTCAAGAAGCTCAGCCAGGGATGGGTTCTGCTGGGGGAGGTGGAAAGGGTAGGGAGAGGAACCTCAAGAAGTTCAATCTCAAGAAGCTCAACCAGGGTTGGGTTCTGCTGGGTGAGATGGGCAGAGGAAGCTCAGGAAGTTCAGCCAGGGATGGGTTCTGCTGGGTGAGGTGGAAAGGATGGGGAGAGGAACCTCAAGAAGTTCAACCTCAAGAAGTTCAATCTCAAGAAGCTCAACCAGCGTTGGGTTCTGCTGGGGGAGGTGGAAAGGATGGGGAGAGGAAGCTCAAGAAGCTCAGCCAGGGATGGGGGTTCCTGGGTGAGGAGTTGGGGAGAGGAAGCTCAAGAAGCTCAACCAGGGATGGGTTCTGCTGGGGGAGGTGGAAAGGATGGGGAGAAGAAGCTCAGCCAGGGTTGGGTTCTGCTGGGTGAGATGGGCAGAGGAAGCTCAGGAAGTTCAGCCAGGGTTGGGGGTTCCAGGGTGAGGAGCTGGGGAGAGGAAGCTCAGCCAGGGATGGGGGTTCCTGGGTGAGGAGTTGGGGAGAGGAAGCTCAAGAAGCTCAACCAGGGATGGGTTCTGCTGGCTGAGATGGGCAGAGGAAGCTCAGGAAGTTCAAGCAGGGTTGGAGGTTTTAGATGAGCTGGGCCCCGGTGAGGAGCTGGGGAGAGGAACCTCAAGAGGTGCAGCAGGCTGGGTTCTTCTGGGAGGGATCAAAAGGTTGGAGAGAGGACCCTGGTAGGGTCAGACTCTGTTCAGTGGTGCCCAGGACCAGGCCAAGGGGCACAGAGTGGAGCCCAGGAGGGAGAAAGTTGTTTGGGGTGAGGCTGCTGGAGGCCTGGAGCAGGCTGAGCCCAGAGAGGTTGTGGAGAGCTTCCAACCCCCCCTGGGCACTGTGCCCCCTGGGGGAGTCCTGCTGGGGCAGGGGGGGTGCAGGAGCTGCTCTCCAGAGGTTCCCTTCCCACCCCTCCAGGCTGGGCTTGGGGCACTCTGGCTGCCCACTCAGCTGCCCCACGCTGGGCACAGCCTCTCTGCCTCCCTGGGCCGAGCTGTTCCCGCAGCCCTCCTCCATCCCTCCCTCCCTCCTCTCCCTCTGTGTGTCCCCAGCCCCTGAGCTGCTGCTGACAGCCTCCCCTGTGTCCCCCCCACCCCCTGCCCCCCACCCCCACCCCTGGCTGTGTCTCCCTTGCAGCATCCAGCGAGCAGCTGTCTGGATCCTGGAGAACTACTACCACGACTTCCCGGTCTACAACCCTGCCCTGCTCAACCTGCCCAAGTCTGTCCTGGCCAAGAAAATGTCTGGCTTCAAAGTCTATTCCCTTGGCGAGGGTGAGCTCCCCAGCCCCTGCCTTCCCCTCTTCTCCTCTCCCCCTTGCTCCTTTCCCCCTTCCTCCCTTCCCCCCCTTCCCCCTCTCCTTCTCTGGATCAGCACAGCTTGGCCCTGGGGAGCATCAGGCAGCCCCCAGCACCTCAACTGCTTCAGGGGTCTGGAAGAAAGGGCTTCAGGGCTGGGGTTGGACCTCTGAGGGCTTCAGGGCTGGAGAGTGGATCTCTGAGGGCTTCAGGGCTGGGGAGTGGACCTCTGAGGGCTTCAGGGCTGGGGTTGGACCTCTGAGGGCTTCAGGGCTGGGGAGTGGACCTCTGAGGGCTTCAGGGCTGGGGTTGGACCTCTGAGGGCTTCAGGGCTGGGGAGTGGACCTCTGAGGGCTTCAGGGCTGGGGAGTGGACCTCTGAGGGCTTCAGGGGGGACCTTTAAGGTCTGTAGGGGCTAAGGTCAAGCTTTATGAATGTTGAAGGTGTCTCCAACCCAACCCAATCCATAACTCAATGACTCTTTGGAGTCTTCAATTCAACCTCTATGACCTTGGAAGGTGTCTCCAACCCAATCCATAACTCAATGTCTCCTTGGAGTCTTCAATTCAACCTCTATGACCTTGGAAGGTGCCTCCAACCCAATCCATAACTCAGTGCCTCCTTGGAGTCTTAAAGTCAACCTTTATGACCTTGGAAGGTATCTTCAACCCAATCCATAACTCAATGACTCCTTGGAGTCTAATCTCAACCTCTATGACCTTGGAAGGTGCCTCCAACCCAATCCATAACTCAATGACTCCTTGGAGTCTAATCTCAACCTTAATGACCTCGGAAGGTGCCTCCAACCCAACCCAATCCATCCCTCCCTGGGAGCCCAACCTCAACCCTCCTGCCCAGGCAAAGGCAGCTCCAACCCCAACCCCTTCCACCCTTCTGCTGGGCCTGGGGAGGCCTAACCTGAGCCTTTCTCGGCAGCAGAGAACTCCACCAACAACTCCAGCAGCCAGTCGCGGGCGGTGATCGCGGCGGCCGCGCGCCGCAGGGACAACAGCCACAATGAGTTCTACTACGAGGAGGCCGAGCACGAGCGCAGGGTGCGCAAGCGCCGCGCCAGGTACCTCCCCCTGCCGCCCCCTGCCCCCTGCCCCCTGCCCTGCCCGTGCCAGGACCCCCCCCCCAGCGGCCACCCAAGGGCGCTAGGGAGCTCCTTGGCTCCCCTCCGCTGGGGGCTTGGGGAAGAGCAGCCTGGTGGTGGAGGTTGGGTTGGGTTGGGTTGGGTTGGGTTGGGTTGGGTTGGGTTGGAAGGGAGCTTCAAGAGTGGCTGCCACCAGAGGTGGTTGCTCAGCCAGGGCCAAGGGAGCTGGAAGGTTATCCAGTCCCAGCCTGGGGATCGTCCAGGCCCAGCTTGAGGATCATCCAGTCCTAGTTTGGGGAATATCCAGTCTCACCTTGAGGATCATCCAGGCCCAGTGTGAGGATTATCCAGTTCCAACTTGAGGATTATCCAGTTCCAACTTGAGGATCATCCAGGCCCAGCTTGAGGGCCGTCTAGTCCCAGCATGAGGATTATCCAGGCCCAGCATGAGGATTATCCAGGCCCAGCATGAAGATTATCCAGGCCCAGCTTGAGGAATATCCAGTTCCAACTTGAGGATCATCCAGGCCCAGCTTGAGGATTATCCAGTCTCAGCTTGAGGATCATCCAGGACCAGCTTGAGGAATATCCAGGCCCAGCTTGAGGGTCATCCAGTCCCAGCTTGAGGATTATCCAGTTCCAACTTGAGGATTATCCAGTCCCAGCTTGAGGAATATCCAGTTCCAATTTGAGGATCATCCAGGCTCAGCTTGAGGAATATCCAGTCCCAGCTTGGGGATCACCCAGTCCAAGTGTGAGGAATATCCAGTTCCAACTTGAGGATTATCCAGTCCCAGCATGAGGATTATCCAGTTCCAATTTGAGGATCATCCAGTTCCAACTTGAGGATCTCCCAGGCCCAGCTTGAGGAATATCCAGTCCTACCTTGAGGATCATCCAGTCCCACTTTGAGGACCATCCAGGCCCAGCTTGGGGATCATCCAGTCCCAACTTGAGGATTATCCAGTCCCAGCTTGAGGATCATCCAGTCCCAGCTTGAGGAATATCCAGTTCCAACTTGAGGACCATCCAGTCCCAGCTTGAGGATTATCCAGTCCCACTTTGAGGATCACCCAGTCCCAGCTTGGGGATCATCCAGTCCCACCTTGAGGATTATCCAGGCCCAGCTTGAGGATCACCCAGTTCCAGCTTGGGGATCATCCAGTCCCACCTTGAGGATTATCCAGCCCCAGCTTGAGGCTCATCCAGCTCCAAGCCTGTGAGGAGCAAAGGCAGAGAGCCCTGGGGGCAGAGAGCCCTGGGGGCAGAGAGCCTTGGAGAAGAGCAGCCCCAGAGGGGCTCTGAGCTGTGCTCAGCAGGGTGGGGGGCAAGAGCCTGGGGCCAGACCCTGCTCAGTGCTGCCCAGGTACAAGTTGGCTTCCTGCTGCCAAGTGGCTGCTCAGCCACCCTTGGAGACCCCCTGCCCCTCAACCTGCCCCTCAACCTCCCACCCCCCAAACCTCTCCTGTGGTGCAGGTTGGCTTCCTGCTGCCAAGTGGCTGCTCAGCAACCCTTGGGGACCCCCTGCCCCTCAACCTCCCACCCCCCAAACCTCTCCTGGGGTGCAGGTTGGCTTCCTGCTGCCAAGTGGCTGCTCAGCAACCCTTGGGGACCCCCTGCCCCTCTACCTGCCCCCCTCCCAGACCTCTCCTGGGGTGCAGGTTGGCTTCCTGCTGCCAAGTGGCTGCTCAGCCACCCTTGGAGACCCCCCTGCCCCCCATGGCCTGCTGCAGCAGACACCTCCCTGCCTCCCCTCCCCCACAGGCTGGTGGTGGCAGTGGAAGAAGCCTTCACCCACATCAAGAGGCTGCAGGAGGACGACCAGAAGAACCCCAGGGAGATCATGGACCCCAGGGAGGCAGCTCAGGCCATCTTTGCCTCCATGGCCAGGGCCATGCAGAAGTACCTGAGGACCACCAAGCAGCAGCCCTACCACACCATGGAGAGCATCCTGCAGCACCTGGAGTTCTGCATCACCCATGACATGACACCCAAGGTGTGTGGAGCTGGGAGGCCTGGAATGGGTTGGGCTGGAAGGGACCTTGAAGGGCATCCAGGTCCAAGTTGAAGATCATCCAGTCCCAAGCCCCCTGCCCTGGGGCTCTGATCCTTGAGGTCCCTTCCAGCCCTGACCATTCTGTGACTCTGATTCTCTGCTCTGGTGTGAGCTGTCCCTGCCCATGGCTGCAACTGGCTGAGCCTTGGGGTCCCCTCCAGCCCTGACCATTCTGTGACTCTGATTCTCTGATCCAGTCTGAGGGGTCCCTGCCCATGGCTGGGGGGCTGCAACTGGCTGAGCCTTGGGGACCCTTCCAACCCTAACAATTCTGTGACTCTGTGACTCTGACTCTATGATTCTCTGATCCAGCCTGAGGTGTCCCTGCCCATGGCTGGGGAGGGCTGGAGCTGAATGATCCTTGAGGTCCCTTCCAGCCCTGACTGTTCTGTGACTCTGATCCAGTCTGAGGGGTCCCTGCCCATGGCTGGGGGGCTGCAACTGGCTGAGCCTTGGGGTCCCTTCCAACCCTGACAGTTCTGTGACAGAGATCTCTGACTCTGATTCTCTGACTCTGTGACTCTGACTCTGTGATCCAGTCTGAGCTGTCCCTGCCCATGGCTGGGGAGGAGGGAGGACTGGAGCTGAACGACTCCTTGAGGCCCCTTCCCACCCTGACAGCTCTCTGACTCTGTGACTCTGACTCTCTGACCCAGTCTGAGCTATCCCTGCCCATGGCTGGGGGGGGGGGGGTGGAGGGAGGACTGGAGCTGAACGACCCCTTGAGGCCCCTTCCTACCCTGACAGCTCTCTGACTCTGTGACTCTGACTTTCTGACCCAATCTGAGCTGTCCCTGCCCATGGCTGGGGGGGGGGGGGAGGACTGGAGCTGAACGACCCCTTGAGACCCCTTCCCACCCTGACAGCTCTCTGACTCTGTGACTCTGACTCTCTGACCCAGTCTGAGCTATCCCTGCCCATGGCTGGGGGGCTGGAGCTGAACGACCCCTTGAGGCCCCTTCCTACCCTGACAGCTCTCTGACTCTGTGACTCTCTGACCCAGTCTGAGCTATCCCTGCCCATGGCTGGGGGGGGGGAGGGGGAGGGAGGACTGGAGCTGAACGACCCCTTGAGACCCCTTCCCACCCTGACAGCTCTCTTGCTTCTCCTCCCCTCCCTCTCCTCCCCCCCCACCCCCAAGGCCTTCCTGGAGCGCTACCTGAGCGCCGGCCCCACCATCCAGTACCACAAGGACCGCTGGCTGGCCAAGCAGTGGACGCTGGTCAGCGAGGAGCCGGTGACCAACGGGCTGAAGGACGGGGTGGTCTTCGTGCTGAAGAGGCAGGACTTCAGCCTGGTGGTCAGCACCAAGAGGATTCCTCTCTTCAAGCTCTCCGAGGAGTTCGTGGACCCCAAGTCGCACAAGTTCGTCATGAGGCTGCAGTCGGAGACCTCGGTGTGAGCCGCGGAGAGGCCTGCGAGAGGGGCTCAGGGCTGGGGCTGTGGGCAGCACCTCTGCTCCCCCCTCCCCTCCTCCTCCTGCTGCTCCTCCTCCTCCTCCTCCTCCCCGGCTCCACCTCAGGGAGGCCACAGCTCGAGGGCAGAGCTGTGGTGGGCACCGGGGAGCTCCGGCGCCAGCGCCGCCGCCTGTGGCCGCCTGCCCTCCGCGCCCCGGCTCCGGCCCTCCTTGGGGGTGGGCTGAGCACCTTCCTCCCCCTCCTCCTTCTCCCCCTCCTCCTTCTCCCCCCTCCTCCTTCTCCCCCTCCTCCTTCTCCCCCTCCTCCTTCTCCCCCTCCTCCTTCTCCCCCTCCTCCTTCTCCCCCTCCTCCTTCTCCCCCTCCTCCTTCTCCCCCTCCTCCTTCTCCCCCTCCTCCTTCTCCCCCTCCTCCTCCTCCCTGGCTCCACCTCAGGGAGGCCACAGCTCGAGGGCAGAGCTGTGGTGGGCACCAGAGAGCTCCAGCACCAGTGCCGCTGCCTGCCCTCCATGCCTCAGCTTGGGCCCTCCTTGGGGGTGGGCTGAGCCCCTTTCTCCTCCCTCTCCTCCTCTTCCTCCTCCCTCTCCTCCTCCCTCTCCTCCTCCCTCTCCTCCTCCCTCTCCTCCTCCCTCTCCTCCTCCCTCTCCTCCTCCCTCTCCTCCTCCCTCTCCTCCTCCTTCTCCTCCTCCCTCTCCTCCTCCCTCTCCTCCTCCCTCTCCTCCTCCCTCTCCTCCTCCCTCTCCTCCTCCCTCTCCTCCTTCCTCTCCTCCTCCTTCCTCTCCTCCTCCTTCCTCTCCTCCTCCCTCTCCTCCTCCCTCTCCTCCTCCCTCTCCTCCTCCCTCTCCTCCTCCCTCTCCTCCTCCCTCTCCTCCTCCCTCTCCTCCTCCCTCTCCTCCTCCCTCTCCTCCTCCCTCTCCTCCTCCCTCTCCTCCTCCTCCTCCCCAGCTCCACCTCAGGCAGGCCACAGCTCGAGGGCAGAGCTGTGGTGGGCACCAGGGAGCTCCAGCGCCGCCGCCTGCCCTCCGCGCCCCGGCTCAGGCCCTCCTTGGGGGTGGGCTGAGCCCCTTCCTCCTCCCCCCTTAAACCCAGGTCCTTGTAGCATCCCCCCCCTCACCCCCCCCAGCTGGCAGGGGGGCAGCAGGAGACTGTTTTGGTGCCATCACTCAAGGGCTAACTCCAGATGTTCTTCACCAGCATCTTCGAGGCACCACCAGGTGCCAAGGACCTTCGGACCTGGCTCTGGCCTTCAACCACTGCCCAGTGCCTGGGCCTGGGGGGAGGGGGTTTCAGCTTGGGGGCTGGGGGGGGGGGAAGGGAAGGAAGTGGTTTCCAAACCCCTCTGTGACCTATGGCTGCTATGAAAACCTCCCCCCCGCCCCCAGCACCCCCCCCCAGGGACCCCAGCGTGGGCACAGAGCTGGCTTCTGGCTGCAGGCAGCTCCCCCTCCTCCTCCTCCTCCTCCTCCTCAGCTCTTGCCACAACCCAGGGAGAATCTGGCCCTGAGGAGCAGCAGAAAGGTTGAGTTCTTCCCTCCCCACCCCCCCCACCCCAAGAGTGCTTCCCCAGCTGCCAAGCTGTGCCCCAGGCCCCCCCTCCCCCCCTCCAGCAGCACCTCCAAGGGGCTCTGCCCCACGCTGCTCAGGGCTGGGGGGCTGTGGCTTGCAGGCAGAGCAGCTTCAGAGGTCCCTCAGGGTCCCATCCTGCACCTGCAGCCAGCTTTGGGGGGGGGGGAGGGAGGGAAAGGACTTGAGGGGCTTGGGGGGGGGGTCAGGGAGGCTCTGAACTAAGGTCCCGTTGGGAGCTGGTGGTCCCCAGGGGGGGGCTGCAGAAGCTTTTGCCCTCCCTTGGCTTTGGTAAGGTCACAAAATACCTCCTGGAATCCCTCTGAAGTCTCTTTTGTGTCCCTCGGGGTCTTCCTGCTGAGCTGGGGGGGTCGAGGAGGGGGGGGGAGTTGGTCTCCTAGGGTCCTGAAGTTGGGGGAGGGCAAGGTTGGGGGCCCAGGGGCTGCCAAAGGTCACCCCCCAGGGGCTGGGTGGGCAAGGGGGGGTCCAAACCTCACCCTAAGGAGCTGGGTAGGCAAGGGGGGGTCCAAACCTCCCCCTAAGGAGCTGGGTGGGCAAGGGGGGGGGTGTCCAAATCTCACCCCCAAGGGGCTGGGTGGGCAAGGGGGGGTCTGTGAGTGACTGAGCAGCACCAGAAGCTCCTTCCCACCCCCTCCCCGCCCCCCCCAGCATAGTTTGGCCTCCAGCTCAGCGTTGAGGCACAGGGGAAACAGTGATGAGTGGCTGGGGGGGGTCAGATCCCGGTGGAGAAAGTCCAAGGGGGGGGGGGGGGGGGGGGAGAGGGTTTTGGGGTGAAATTCAGCTTTATTGGCTCAGCCAAGTCCTCCTCCTGGCAGGGGGGGGCAGCAGGCACCGAGAGTGGGGACCCCTCCTGCTCCCCCCAACCCCGGCGCCACGCAGGTCCTGGCTCCCGGCGGGAGCTGGGCACAGAGCCCCCCCCAGGAAGGAGCCAAGGAGGGGGAATTGGGGGGGGGGAGGGGGGAGCCTGAGGCTTGTGGCCCTCAGCTCCGTGCTCCTGGGGCCCCGGCTCGGGCTCCCAAGCTCTGCCCGGGGGTCCCTGCCGGCCCCGCAGCGCCCCCCCGCGGAGCCCTCAGTCACCGCCGGCGGCTGGGCTGGAGGCAGCCTGCGGGGAAGCAAAGCTGAGAGCTGGGAGGGCTCCGACCCCCCCCCAGCCCCCAGGGAGCTGCAGCTCAGCTGGCAGCACCCCCGGGCCCGGGGCTGGGGCTGGGGAGGGGAAGGGAGGCAAATAGCTGGGGGGAGGGGGAGGCTGGCTGGCAGAAGCTGCTCTCGGTGACCTCCAGGCCGGGCAGCTGCTTGGAGCCCTTCCTCTGCTCCTGCAGGGGGCAGAGCTCAGCCCAGCGGAGCCCCAGCGGCTCAGCAGATCCCCCAGCAGATCCTCCGGGTTCTCAGCAGATCCCCAGCAACTCAACAGAACCCCCAGCGGCTCAGCAGATCCCTAGCAGATCAGCAGATCCCCAGCAGATCCCCCAGCGGCTCAGCAGGTTCCCCCACAGCTGAGCAGATCCCCGGCAGCTCAGCAGATCCCCAGCAGATCCTCCAGGTGCTTGGCAGACCCCCAGCAGCTCAGTAGCTCCCCATAGCGGCTCAGCAGCTCCCTCAGCAGCTCCCTCAGCAGCTCAGCAGATCCCCAGAAGATCCTCCAGGTGCTCAGCAGATCCCAAGCAGCTCAGCAGAACCCTAGCAGAGCAGTAGATCCCCCCTGCAACTAACAGGATCCCCCAGCAGCCCAGCGGATCCCCAGCAGCTCAGCAGATCCCCCAGCAGCCCAGCAGATCCCCCAGCAGCCCAGCGGATCCCCAGCAGCCCAGCGGATCCCCGGCAGCTCAGTGGATCCCCCAGCAGCTCAGCGGATCCCCAGCAGCCCAGCAGATCCCCAGCAGCTCAGTGGCTCCCCAGCAGCCCAGCGGATCCCCAGCAGCCCAGCAGATCCCCAGCAGCCCAGTGGATCCCCAGCAGCCCAGCAGATCCCCGGCTGAGCTGACCTGGGGGGCAGGGATCATGGGGGTGGTGTCCTGGGCAGGGCAGTGCAGGGCTCCCAGGTCTGGAAGCAAGGAGCTGAGCTCAGGGCTGCTGCCAGGGAGGGCTCCAGGCCAGGGGGCACAGAGTGCCCTTCCCTTTCCCCTTCCCTTCCCCCTTCCCTTCCCCCCCTTCCCTTCCCCCCTTCCCTTCCCTTTCCCCTTCCCTTTCCCCTTCCCTTTCCCTCTTCCCTTCCCCCCTTCCCTTCCCCCCTTCCCTTCCCTTTCCCCTTCCCTTCCCTCCTTCCCTTCCCTCCTTCCCTTCCCCCCTTCCCTCTCCCCCGTCCCACTCCCCCCGTTCCCGTTCCCTTCCCTCTCCCCCTTCCCTTTCCCCTTCCCTTCCCCCCGGGGCAGGGGGATGCAGGAGCTGCTCCCCAGGGCTCCCTTCCCCTGCTCCCGGCTGGCCTTGGGGCTGGCCCTGGCTCACCGGAGGAGTCGCTGGCGGCGGCGGCTTGGTCCTGGCTGCCTGCGGGGCCAGGGCAGAGGTGGGAGGTGAGGGCGGGGGGGGGCTCCGGGGGGCTTCACTGGAAGCCCAGGGAGACCCTCCCGGGGCAGGGGGAGGTGGGGTGGGGGGTCCGGGTTAGAGCAGAGAAGCAGTCATTGAGGGGGGGAGAGGGCAGAGGTGGCACTAGGGGGGCAGGGGTGGCACCGGCAGGGGCAGAGGTGGCACCGGGAGGGGCAGGGGTGGCACCAAGGGAGGCAGGAGTGGCACCAAGAGGGGCAGGGGTGGCACCAAGGGGGGCAGGGGTGGCACCAAGAGGGGCAGGGGTGGTACTGGGAGGGGCAGAGGTGGCACCAGGAGTGGCAGAGGTTGCACCAGGGGGGCAGAGGTGGCACCAGGAGGGGCAGAGCTGGCACCAAGAGGGGCAGGGGTGGCACCAAGGGGGCAGAGGGGGCACCAGGAGGGGCAGGGGTGGCACCAGGAGGGACAAAGGTGGCACCAGGAGGGACAGAGGTGGCACCAAGGGGGCAGAGGTGGCACCAAGAGGGGCAGGGGTGGCACCAGGGGGGGCAGAGGTTGCACCAGGGGGGCAGAGGTGGCACCGGGAGGGGGGGAGGTCCGGGTGGGGGAGGGTCCTGCTGGGGAAGGGTCCTGCTGGGTCTCACCTCTGCCCTTGCTCCTCCTGTACCTGAGGAAGAGCAGCAGCAGGGCTGGCAGCACGAAGAGGGCAGGGGCCCAGTACCTGATGGGGACCCCTGAGGGGGGCACAGAGAGAGAGGAGCTGGGGGGGGGGGCGGTGGGCACCCGGGGGTGGGGGGGTGCTGGGGTGGGGAGGGGGATTCGGCCCCTCCCGAGGCGCCGGCAGCTCCCTGCCACTCACCGGCTGTGTGCCCCGGGGCTGGCCGGGGGCTGGGGCCGGGGTCCCCGCTCCGGGGGGGGCTCGGGGGGGCTGCTGGCAGCTCGGCCTCACGGCCGGGGGCCGCGGTGGGGTCTCCCCTGGGGTCTCCCCCGGGGTCTCCCGTGGGCTCCGGGCCCTGGGGGTGCTGGGCGGTGCTGAGCTGCCCTGGATCCTCCCCCCTGCAGGCCGAGGGCTGGGGGGGGGGGGGGGGGGGGGGCAGGAGGGGCTCAGGTCCTGCCCCCCCGGGGGGCGCAGAAGCGATGCGGCCGCGGGGCTGGGGGCTGCCCCACCCCGGAGCCACGCCCGGGGCGGGGCCGCTGCCCTGCGGGCTGAGAGCTGGGCTCGGGTGGGCACAGCCCAGCAGCCACCCAGGGCTGGGGGGCACTGGGGGGGCGCAGCACGGCTCGGGGGGGCATGGCACTGGGGGGCACAGCATGGCACTGGGGGGCACAGCACAGCTCGGGGGGGGCACAGCATGGCACTGGGGGGCACAGCACAGCTCGGGGGGGGCACAGCATGGCACTGGGGGGGCAGCATGGCACTGGGTGGCACAGCACCGCTCGAGGGGGGGCACAGCATGGCATTGGGGGGGGCAGCATGGCACTGGGTGGCACAGCACAGCTCGGGTGGGGCACATCATGGCACTGGGGGGGCACAGGATGGCACTGGGGGGGCACAGCACCGCTCGGGGGGGGCACAGCATGGCACTGGGGGGGCACAGCACGGCTCGGGGGGGGCACAGCATGGCACTGGGGGGGCACAGCACCGCTCGGGGGGGGGCACAGCATGGCACTGGGTAGCACAGCACCGCTCGGGGGGGGGCACAGGATGGCACTGGGGGGGGCAGCATGGCACTGGGGGGCACAGCACCGCTCGGGGGGGGGGCACAGGATGGCACTGGGAGGGGGCAGCACGGCACTGGGGGGGCACAGCATGGCATAGGTGAGTCCAGTCCCCCCCCCCCCCGGCAGCCCCAGCCAAGGAATCTTTGCCCCCTTCCCCCCCCCCCATCCTGCCCTCCCTCCAAGCCTCCCCCCGGGACGGCTCCAGGGGCCTCCACCTTCCCCCCGACCCTTCTTCCTCTTCCTTCTCCTAGCCCCGGAGGTGGGGAGCAGCCCCCAGCCCCCTCCTCCCCAGCTCCCCCTCACTCAGCAGCCCCCTCCCCAGCCCTCCCCCCCCCCTCACCAGCCCGGGAGCAGAGCACCGCGATGCAGATCCAGCCCCTGCCGGCAGCTCCTGGCTCCATCCTCTGCCTCCCCAAACCTTCCCCGGACCCCCCCCCCGGACCCCCCCTCCCCGACCTTGCGATGGTTTCCTTCCCCTTTCTGCCTTACCAACGGCCTCCAGGGGGGGTGCTGAGCGGGCAGGATCCAACCCCGGGCAGGGGGGGGAAGGGGCTGCCCGGCCCGGGGGGGGGGGGGAGAGACCCCCAGCCCTGGAGGTCTCTTCCCCAGCCCTGCGGCCCTGGCACTTGGGGGGCAGGGTTTGGTTGCCCCCCCCGGGCGGGGGTTGGGTTGATGTGGGAGAGGAGGAGCCCAGAAGGCTTTTCCAGCCCAAACAGCGCCAGGAGCCCAGGGCTGGAGACCCCTCCCCACCCCCCACCCCCCACCCCCCCACCCCGGGGTGGGTGCAGGAGGAGCTGCTCCAGCCCTGCCCCCAGCTCCCTGCGGGCTGCTCCCGGGGGGGGGCAGCACCGCGGCCCCAGAGCCTGGCCCCGGCTGGAGAGGGGGCTGGAAGGGACCTCCAGAGATCCACTCAGCTGCTGGGGATCTGCTGGGGATCTGCTGAGCTGCTGGGGATCTGCTGAGCTGCTGGGGGAGGGTGCAGGAGGAGCTGCTGCTCCCTGGGGCCAGCAGCACTGCCCCAGAGCCTGACCCAGGCTGGGGAGGAGGTTTAGAGTCCCAGGATGCAAGGAGCTGGAAGGGACCTCCAGAGATCCACTCAGCTGTTGGGGATCCACTTAGCTGCTGGGGGTCTGCAGGGGAGCTGCTGAGCTGCTAGGGAGCTGCTGAGGATCCACTCAGCTGCTACAGATCTGCTCAGCTGCTGGGGATCTACTGAGGGGCTAGGGAGCTGCTGAGCTGCTGGGGAGCTGCTGGGGATCCACTCAGCTCCTGGGGATCTGCTCGGCTGGTGGGGATCTGCTGGGGATCCACTCAGCTGCTGGGGGAGCTGCTGAGCTGCTGGGGATCTGCTGGGGATCTGCTGGGGATCAGCTGAGCTCCCGGGGATCAGCTGAGCTCCCGGGGATCTGCTGGGGATCCACTCAGCTGCTGGGGATCAGCTGAGCTCCCAGGGATCTGCTGGGGATCCACTCAGCTGCTGGGGGTCTGCTGAGCTGCTGGGGGATCTGCTGGGGGATCTGCTGAGCTGCTGGGGGATCTGCTGAGCTGCTGCCCAGAGCCTTGCCCAGGCTGGGCAGGGGAGTTGTAGTCACCAGCTGGGAAGGGCTGGAAGGGATCTCCAGCGATCCTCCACTCCCCGAGCCCACCACAGCCATCAACCCTCCCCCCCCGGGCCCCCCTCCCCCCGGGCTCCCCTCCCCCCCCCCCGGGCCGGGCTCGCAGGTTCCAGCTCCAGAGGGCTCTGCGGAAGGAGGCTGCAGGACAGAGTCGCCGCCAGGGGAAGCCCTGGGCTGGGTTTGTGCCCTGCTGAGGGCTCTGCTCTCCCCCACACCAAGCTCCTCAGCCGGCTGCAAACCTCCACCAGCAACCCCAGGACCCCCGGGAGGGGGCTGGGGAGGGGGCTGGAAGGGCATCGATGCCAGGCTGGGTTCCTCCGCGGGGAGCTGAGCTGCAGCCCGGCTCCAGCAGCCCCCGGAGGGCTCTCCGGGGCCAGGCAACATCAAAGGCAGCTTAGGTTTCAGCCCTGAATTATTCACCAGCGGTGCAGGAGAGACAAAGAGCAGGGGGGGAGGGGAGGGGGGGAGGGGAAGCAGCTCCCCCTGGCTGCCCCCTGGCACTGCCAGGCTGCTGCCAAGCTGAGGACTCAGAGCTGCCCCTCCAAGACCTGCAGGGAGGCTGCAGAGGGTCTGGGACAGGAAAGGGTTGGGAGCTGAGGCAGAGGAGGGACAGAGTGGAGCTGAGGGAGAAGTTGTGCAGTGCCAGGGTGGGTGAGAGCCTGGCACAGGCTGCCCCAGGGCAGGCTGGGGATGGCTCCTCCCTGGGGGGTGCTCAGGGCCAGGCTGGATGAGGCCTTGGGCAGCTGAGCCTAGCTCAGAGGCGTTGGAGGTTGGAGCAGAGGAGCTCTGAGCTCCCTTCCACCCTGAGCCTTCCTGTGCTGGTCTGGAGCCCATCCTGGCCCAGGAGCACCTTGGGACTGGCACCTCCAGGGCATCCTCCAGGAAGGATGCTGAGCCCCAAGCCCTCCCTGCCCCCTCCCCAGGCAGGCCAGGGGGCAAAGGAGCTGCTTCCCTCTCTGCTCTGCCCTGGGCAGCTCTGTGGTGCTGCAGCCCAGCTGGAAGGGGATGGGGGGAGGGTTGGAAATGTGCTTGGAGCAGCCTGGGGAGGGGCTTGGAAAGAGCTCCAAGGATGGAGCTGGGGCTGCTGCCCTCCCCCCACCCAGTGCTGGGAGGCTGAGAGGGGAGCCAGCAGCACCAGGGACCAAGGGCTGAGGGAGGTGGAACTCCTGAAGCCAGGGAGGGAAAGCAAGGGGGAGGGAGAGGAGGAGGAGAGGAAGGAAGGGAGGGAGGGGAGGAGGAGAGGAAGGGAGGGAGGGAGGGGAGGAGGAGAGGAAGGAAGGGAGGGAGAGGAGGAGGAGAGGAAGGAAGGGAGGGAAAGGAGGAGGAGAGGAAGGAAGGGAGGGAGAGGAGGAAGAGAGGAAGGAAGGGAGGGAGAGGAGGAAGAGAGGAAGGAAGGGAGGGAGGGGAGGAGGAGAGGAAGGAAGGGAGGGAGGGGAGGAGGAGAGGAAGGAAGGGAGGGAGGGGAGGAGGAGAGGAAGAAAGGGAGGGAGGGGAGAGGAGAAGGAGGGAGGGGAGAGGAGAAGGAGGGAGGGGAGAGGAGAAGGAGGGAGGGGAGAGGAGAAGGAGGGAGTGAGGGGAAAGGAAAAGGAGGGAGGTCACAGCAGTGCTGGGGCAGGGCTGGAAGCTCTCTGCTGGGAGGCTCCAGGCTGGCAGAGTTCAGCCTGGAGGAGCAGAAGGCTGCAGGGAGACCTCCTGGAGAGCTTCCAGAGCTGAGCAGAGAGCTGGGGACAGAGCTGGGAGCAGGGCAGGAGCAGGGGAGATGGTTTGGAAGTGCCAGAGGGGAGAGGGAGAGGGCAGAGGAGGAGCAATTGGTGCTGCTGAGGCTGGGCAGAGCCTGGCCCAGGCTGCCCAGGGGGGGTTGGGAGCTGCCCCCCAGGGCTGTCCCCAGCCCAGCTCAGCCTGGCTTGGGGCTGCCCCTGGGGGCTGCTCTGGGTGGCCCTTTGGAGCTGCCTTGAAGCCCCTCCAGGACTCTCTGAGCAGCACAGGGAGCAGCAGGCTCCACCCTGCAGCAGGCTGCAGCCCTGGGGAGCTTGCAGGACCCTTTTTGGGGGGGGGGGGGGGGAGGAGGGCCAAGGGCAGAGTGACCTTGCCCTGGCCTGGGCCTTGCTCCTGGGGGTGGGGGTTGGGGGGGAGGTGGTTTGGTTGCATTGCAGCAACTCTTCCCTGCAAGCAGCTGAGGCAGGTTGCCCTGCAGCACTGAAAGGAGGAAGCTGGGCTGGGGGTGACACCAACTCTGCTCTCTCTCTTCCCCTGCCCCAAGGCTGAGCCAGCTCCTGGCAGCAGCCTTCCCCCCTCGCTGCACCTTTATCTCCCTGCCCCTCAGCCTCAGCAGCTCAGCCCAGTTAGGCTGGGACTATAAAGCACTTCCCAGCTATGGGAAGGGGCTTGGGAAAGCTTTCCCAGCCCTGAGCCTTTGTCCAGGGCCACCTCCAGCAGCCCCACGCTGGGGATTGCTGCAGGGGAGCTGCCCTGGGCAGGGGGTGGCCAGGGGCTGCCTCACCCCCTCCCCAAAATCCACCTCTAAATGGTCCTGCAGGGGCAGCTCCAGCTCCTTGCAGCAGCAGCAGCAGGGGACAAGGGGGCGGAAAAGTCTGAGGGGGACAGGGGCAGGGTCCTGAGCTCCCACTGGCACCAGTGCAAGGCTGGGGCTGGGGCTGGGGTCAGGGCTGGGGCTGGGGTTGAGGTTAGGGATGGGCCTGGGGCTGGAGTTGGGGCTGGGCCTGGGGTTGGGGATGGGGCTGAGGCTGGGGTCAGGGTTGGGGCTGGGTTTAGGGTTGGGGCTGAGGCTGGGGTCAGGTTTGGGGCTGGAGTTAGGGATGGGGCTGAGGCTGGGGTCAGGTTTGGGGCTGGGGTCAGGTTTGGGGCTGGGGTTAGGGTTGGGGCTGAGGCTGGGGTCAGGTTTGGGGCTGGGGTCAGGTTTGGGGCTGGGGTTAGGGTTGGGGCTGAGGCTGGGGTCAGGTTTGGGGCTGGGGTCAGGTTTGGGGCTGGGGTCAGGGATGGGACTGGGGTTGGGGTTGGGGTTGGGGCTGGGGCTGAGGCTGGGGATGGGGCTGGGGTCAGGGCTGAGGCTGGGGTCAGGTTTGGAGCTGAGGCTGGGGTTAGGGCTGGGGCTGAGGCTGGGGTTAGGGCTGGGCTCAGCCCCGAGGGGATTGCAGAAGTTTCTTCACCCCTTGGGCCAGAGCAGAGGTTTTGTAACCAGCTCCAGGGCAGAGGTTGCCACTTCCACCCCTTCTGGTCCTTTCCCCCTGCTGCTGAAGCCATTGGGTCACCAGCTGGGGACTCTGGTGGCCACAGGATGAGGCTCAGCTCCATCACGAGGGGATGGGGCAGGGGGATGGCTGCCTGGGATGGGGAGAGGGGAGAGAGGAGAAGGGCTGAGAGCCACCCAGAGCTCTGTGCTCAGCCCAGGGCTGCCTGGGATGGGGAGAAGGCAGAGAGGAGAAGGGCTGAGAGCCACCCAGAGCTCTGTGCTCAGCCCAGGGCTGCCTGGGATGGGGAGAAGGCAGAGAGGAGAAAGGCTGAGAGCCAGCAGAGGTTGCCATTTCCACCAGTTCTGGTCCTTCCCCCCTGCTGCTGAAGCCATTGGGTCACCAGCTGGGGACTCTGGTGGCCACAGGATGAGCTCAGCTGCTTCAGGAGGGGATGAGGCTGGGGTCCATCAGGAGGGGATGAGGCTGGGGTCCATCAGGAGGGGATGAGGCTGGAGGCCATCAGGAGGGGATGAGTCTCCCCTGGGGTCCACCAGGAGGGGATGAGGCTGGGGTCCATCAGGAGGGGATGAGGCTCAGCTCCATCAGGAGGGGATGAGTCTCCCCTGGGGTCCCTCAGGAGGGGATGAGGCTGGAGGCCATCAGGAGGGGATGAGGCTCCCCTGGGGTCCCTCAGGAGGGGATGAGGCTGGGGTCCATCAGGACGGGATGAGGTTCCCCTGGGGTCCATCAGGAGGGGATGAGGCTGAGGGCCATCAGGAGGGGATGAGGTTCCCCTGGGGTCCCTCAGGAGGGGATGAGGCTGGAGGCCATCAGGAGGGGATGAGGCTCCCCTGGGGTCCATCAGGAGGGGATAAGGCTGGAGGCCATCAGGAGGGGATGAGGCTCAGCTCCATCAGGAGGGGATGAGGCTCAGCTCCATCAGGAGGGGCTGAGGCTGGGGCCCAGTCCTGCTCCAGGGACCCCTCCCAGAGCTGCCCCAGGGCTGCTGGGCTCCTTGCCCTCCTCGGTGCCAGTCCTGTCTCCACTCCTCGTGGCCAGCTGGGGGGTGGTGGCCAGAGCCCTTCTGCTCCCCCCTGACTCCTTCAGCCTCTGCCTGGCCCCCGGCAGCCACAGCCTGGGGAGGCTTCTTGCCTCGCTCCAGCGCCGCTCTGGGCTCCAGCAGCCCTCAGCTTGCTGCTGGGAAGGCTCAGGACCTGCCCCAGGGCTTTGCTGCCACTCCTCAGGGAGCTCTCTGCAGCTGGGGCAGGTGGCACTGGGTCCCTGGTGAGCAGCAGCCTGGCCTGGGCTGCTGCCCTCTGCCTGGGGAGGCTCAAGCCTTGGGCAGCATCACGCTGGCATAGACTGTGGTGGGCTCCTTGCTGGGGCTCTGTGGTGGAGGACAAAGGGGTCAGGGAGGAGGGGGAGGGAAGGAGAGGGTCCTGGGGGTGCCCCATGGCGAGGCCCAGCCAGGCTGAGGACCCTGGGAGGGCAACCACCTCACCTGAGAGAGGGTTGGGTGGCCCTGGGCTGCTGCTGCTGGCTGTGGTGGGAGGTGAGGAGCTCGGGGGGGGAGGGCTGTGGCCAGGGGCTGCCCGGTGGCTGCAGCGTAGATGGTGGTGCAGGAGGGGAGCTTGGCCGGGGGGAGACCTCTCTGCTTCTGCAGGGGGAGGAGAGAGGGGGGAGAGGGGGAGGAGAGGGTGGGGAGGGGGGAGGGAGAGGGTGGGGAGGGGGGAGAGAGAGGGTGGGAAGGGAGTAGGGTGAGGAGTGAAGAGAGGATGGGGAGAGGATGGGGAGAGGGTGGGGAGAGGGTGAGGTGAGGATGAAGAGAGGGTAAGGAGAGGGTGGGGAGGGGGGAGGGAGAGGGTGGGGAGGGAGTAGGGTGAGGAGTGAAGAGAGGATGGGGAGAGGGTGGGGAGAGGGGGAGGTGAGGATGAAGAGAGGGTAAGGAGAGGGTGGGGAGGGGGTGGGGAGGGGGGAGGGAGGGGGGAGGGTGGGGAGAGGGTGGGGAGTGAAGAGAGGATGGGGAAAGAGTGGGGAGAGGATGAAGAGAGGGTAAGGAGGGGGTGGGAAGGGGGAGGGGGGAGGGAAAGGAGTGAAGAGAGGATGGGGAGAGGGTGGGGAGAGGGTGAGGTGAGGATGAAGAGAGGGTAAGGAGGGGGTGGGGAGGGGGGGAGGGGGGAGGGTGAGGAGTGGGGAGTAAAGAGAGGATGGGGAGAGGGTGAGGTGAGGATGAGGAGAGGGTAAGGAGAGGTCAGGGTAAAGAGAGGGTGGGAAGAGGGTGGGGAGTAAAGAGAGGATGGGGAGAGGGTGGGGGCAGGGTGAGGAGAGGGTAAGGCAAGGATGAGGAGAGGGCAGGGAGAGGGTGGCAGCTCAGCAGGGGATGTCCTTCCCTTCCTCCACCCAGGCTCTCAGAGCTCTTTTCCCCCTGAGCAGTGCCAAGGGCCTGGAGCAGCTCCTCTGAGCCAGCCCCAGGGCAGCCTGGGGTCTCCCTGGGGTCTCCCTGGGACCTCCCTGGGCTCTCCCTGGGGCCTCCCTGGAGCCTCCCTGGGGCCTCCCTGGGCTCTCCCTGGGCTCTCCCTGGGACCTCCCTGGGCTCTCCCTGGGCTCTCCCTGGGACCTCCCTGGAGCCTCCCTGGGCTCTCCCTGGGACCTCCCTGGAGCCTCCCTGGGCTCTCCCTGGGACCTCCCTGGAGCCTCCCTGGGCTCTCCCTGGGACCTCCCTGGAGCCTCCCTGGGCTCTCCCTGGAGTCTCCCTGGAGCCTCCCTGGGCTCTCCCTGGGCTCTCCCTGGGACCTCCCTGGGCTCTCCCTGGGCTCTCCCTGGGGCCTCCCTGGGCTCTCCCTGGGCTCTCCCTGGGCTCTCCCTGGGACCTCCCTGGGACCTCCCTGGGGCCTCCCTGGGGCCTCCCTGGGCTCTCCCTGGAGCCTCCCTGGGGCCTCCCTGGGCTCTCCCTGGGCTCTCCCTGGGCTCTCCCTGGGGCCTCCCTGGGGTCTCCCTGGGGTCTCCCTGGGGTCTCCCTGGGCTCTCCCTGGGGCCTCCCTGGGCTCTCCCTGGGCTCTCCCTGGGGTCTCCCTGGGCTCTCCCTGGAGCCTCCCTGGGCTCTCCCTGGGCTCTCCCTGGGACCTCCCTGGAGCCTCCCTGGAGCCTCCCTGGAGCCTCCCTGGGACCTCCCTGGGGTCTCCCCGGGGTCTCCCCAGCTGTGGCTCACCTCTGGGCGCTGCACCTGGGAGTAGATGGTGTGACCCACGCTGTCCTCTGGGGGGGTCAGGCAGGGGTCCTGCTGCTGCCTGCCTGTGGGGGGGGGGAGGAGAAATCACCAAGCAGTGAGGGGAAGGCAGAGCCTTCCCCTCCCCCCTCCCCTCCCCCCTCCTGGGACCCCCTCTGGGCTCCCCAGTTGAAGGCTGGGAGCTACTGGAGCCTGGAGGAGCTGCAGGGGTCCCTCCCAGCTCCCTGCCCCCCACTCCCTGGGGCTGGCTGAGGGCAGCTCCTGTCCTGCAGGGCTCAGCAGCGCCCTCCCGTGGCCAATCCGGCACCCCACGGCCCCCCCCCCCGCGGCACTCACCCACGGGCACGGCCGAAGGGGTCGCCAGGAGGAGCCCAGAGATCAGCAGCACCACCAGGAGGGGCACCAGCACCACCAGCAGCACCAGGAGCCAGGTGCTGAGCCCAGAGCTGCCTGGGGATGGGGAGAAGGGAGAGGGGAGAAGGGCTGAGAGCCACCCAGAGCTCTGTGCTCAGCTCAGGGCTGCCTGGGGATGGGGAGAAGGGAGAGGGGAGAAGGGCTGAGAGCCACCCAGAGCTCTGTGCTCAGCCCAGGGCTGCCTGGGATGGGGAGAGAGGAGAGAGGAGAAGAGCTGAGAGCCACCCAGAGCTCTGTGCTCAGCCCAGGGCTGCCTGGGGATGGGGAGAAGGGAGAGAGGAGAAGGGCTGAGAGCCACCCAGAGCTCTGTGCTCAGCCCAGAGCTGCCTGGGGATGGGGAGAGAGGAGAAGGTAGAAGGGCTGAGAGCCACCCAGAGCTCTGTGCTCAGCCCAGGGCTGCCTGGGGATGGGGAGAGAGGAGAGAGGAGAAGGGCTGAGAGCCACCCAGAGCTCTGTGCTCAATCCAGGGCTGCCTGGGGATGGGGAGAGAGGAGAGAGGAGAAGGGCTGAGAGCCACCCAGAGCTCTGTGCTCAGCCCAGGGCTGCCTGGGGATGGGGAGAAGGGAGAGAGGAGAAGGGCTGAGAGCCACCCAGAGCTCTGTGCTCAGCCCAGGGCTGCCTGGGGATGGGGAGAAGGGAGAGAGGAGAAGGGCTGAGAGCCAGCAGCAGCATCCAGAGCTGGGCAGGAGGAGCTGCTTGGAGGGAGAGCCTGCAGCTCTTCACCTAATTTGGGGCTGATTGTTTTGGTAGGGCAGGAAATGGGGGCAGGAAATGCCTCCAGCCAGCCAAAGAGAGTGAAACCCTGCTGGGGGGGGGCAGATAAAAGGCCTCAGAACATCTCTGGAGGCTCTGTGGGTGCCCTGCAGGAGGGGCAGCAGCCCCTGGGCACAGCACCCTGGGCCCTGGGCCATGGATGGAGGGGGGAGAGGTTTGGGGGACCCCAGCCCCCCCCTCTTGGAGCAGCTCCAGAGTCACAGATTGGGTTGGGAGGGACCCTCCAAGGCCTGGGGCAGGCAGCAGGGGCAGCCCCAGCCGGAGCAGGCTGCTCAGGGGCCACATCCATCCAGGTGTGCAGGGAGAGGGAGGCTCAGCACCCCCCTGGGCAGCAGCCAAGAGAGCTCAGAGGCTGCCCAGGGAGGTGCTGCAGTCACCACCTCTGCAGCCAGCTGCAGGATGTGGGGGGAGGAGGTGCTGGGGGGGATGTGGTTGAGTGGTGCTGGCTGAGCTGCAGGGAGGAGGTTGGGAGCTGCAGGCTGCACCCTGGGTGACCTCTTTGGGAGGCTGCACCCTGGGGGATCCCTTTGGGAGGCTGGGCCCTGGGTGACCTCATTAGGGGGCTGCACCCTGGGGGATCCCTTTAGGGGGCTGCACCCTGGGTGACCTCTTTGGGGGGCTGCACCCTGGGGGATCCCTTTAGGGGGCTGGGCCCTGGGTGACCTCTTTGGGAGGCTGGATCTTGGGAGATCCCTTTGGGAGGCTGGAGCCTGGGGGACCCACAGGCTTGGGGGGGGTGAGGAGGTGTCAAGTGGGACCCACAGGCTCTGGGGGAGGGGGACACAAGTGGGACCCACAGGCTCGGGGGGGGGGTGGGAGGGGGGACCCACAGGCTCCATGGCAGGGGGGGGGACACAAGTGGGACCCACAGGCTCCGTGGGAGGGGGAGGGGCAGGAGCCAGGGCTGCTGCTGTGGGGGCAGGGGAAGTCCTCCTGCAGGGCTGGAGCCAGCTGAGCGCAGCCCAAGCAGCCCCTGGGGGGGAGGAGGGAGAGGGGGAGGGAGGGAGGGAGGGAGAGGGGAAGGGAGGGAGTGAGGAAGGGAGGGACAGAGTGAGGGAGGGAGGGAGTGGGGGAGGGACAGAGGAAGGGAGGGACAGAGTGAGGGAGGGAGGGAGTGGGGGAGGGAGGGAGTGAGGGAGGGAGGGAGAGAGTGGGGGAGGGAGGGAGAGAGGGAGGGAGAGAGTGGGGGAGGGAGGGAGAGAGGGAGGGAGGGAGGGAGAGGGGGAGGGAAGGAGTGGGGGAGGGAAGGAGTGGGGGAGGGAGGGAGGGAGAGAGGGAGGGAAGGAGTGGGGGAGGGAAGGAGTGGGGGAGGGAGAGAGGCAGAGAGGGAGGGAGGCAGAGAGGGAGGGAGGGAGGGAGAGGGGGAGGGAAGGAGTGGGGGAGGGAAGGAGTGGGGGAGGGAAGGAGGGAGGGAGGGAGAGAGGCAGAGAGGGAGGGAGGCAGAGAGGGAGGGAGGGAGGGAGAGGGGGAGGGAAGGAGTGGGGGAGGGACGGAGTGGGGGAGGGAAGGAGTGAGGGAGGGAGAGAGGCAGAGAGGGAGGGAGGCAGAGAGGGAGGGAGGGAGGGAGAGGGGGAGGGAAGGAGTGGGGGAGGGAGGGAGTGAGGGAGGGAGAGAGGCAGAGAGGGAGGGAGGGAGGGAGAGAGGGAGGGAAGGAGTGGGGGAGGGAAGGAGTGGGGGAGGGAAGGAGTGAGGGAGGGAGAGAGGCAGAGAGGGAGGGAGGGAGAGAGGGAGGCAGAGAGGGAGGGAGGGAGGGAAGGAGTGGGGGAGGGAGGGAGCCCGAGGCGGCGGCCAGGGACCGACCTGCCGGCTCCTGGGCGCAGCTGGAGGCGCTGAAGCTGACGCGGAGGCTGCTGACAGGGTTGGTGGCCCTGCAGGAGCAGCTGAGGCTGGAGTTGTGCTGGGGGTAGGAGAGGTGCAGGAGGCTGCCCCGGGGGGAGCAGAGCCCCGGGGGGGTGCAGAGCCCCGGGGGGGTGCAGGCCCAGCCGTAGGAGACGCTGTCCCCCCGCGCCGAGCAGTTCAGGGTCAGGCTGCAGCTGCCGTTGGCCGGCGCCCGGCTCAGGACCTCGATGCTGGGCTGGGACACAGGCTCTGGAGGGAGGGGGAGGAGGAGGAGGAGGAGGAGGGAGAGGGTGGAAGGGGTTGGGCCCCGGAGGGGGAGGAGGCTGACCTCGCCCTGGGGAGTCCCTGCCGGCCTCTCCTGGAGCCGGGGAGGGGGAGAAGGTCTCTGGGGAGTTCTGCTGTGGCCACCTCCCCCCTGCTGTGGCCATCTCCCTCCTTGCCCTCCTGCCGTGGCCACCTCCCCCCTGCTGTGACCATCTCCCTCCTTGCCCTCCTGCCGTGGCCACCTCCCCCCTGCCGTGGCCACCTCCACCCTGCCGTGGCCACCTCCCTCCTGCCGTGGCCACCTCCACCCTGCCGTGGCCACCTCCTCCCTGCTGTGGCCACCTCCCCCCTGCCATGGCCATCTCCCTCCTGCCCTCCTGCTGTGACCATCTCCCTCCTGCTGTGGGCACCTCCCCCCCTGCCGTGGCCACCTCCCCCCTGCCGTGGCCACCTCCCCCCTGCCGTGGGCATCTCCCCCCTGCCGTGGGCACCTCCACCCTGCTGTGGCCACCTCCCCCCTGCCGTGGGCCACCTCCCCCCTGCCGTGGCCACCTCCCCCCTGCCGTGGCCACCTCCCCTCTGCCGTGGCCATCTCCCCTCTGCCGTGGCCACCTCCACCCTGCTGTGGCCACCTCCCCCCTGCCATGGCCACCTCCCCCCTGCCGTGGCCACCTCCCCTCTGCCGTGGCCACCTCCCCCCTGCCATGTCCACCTCCCCCCTGCCATGGCCACCTCCCCCTTGCCGTGGCCACCTCCCCCCTGCCGTGGGCATCTCCCCCCTGCCGTGGCCACCTCCCCCCTGCCGTGGGCCACCCCCTCCCCCCCTCCCCCCTTTTGCCAGGCCTGCTCCCACCCTCCCCCCGGGGGCCGGAGCCTCACCGTAGACCTCCAGCTGGATCTGCCAGACCTCCTCCTGCTGGCCCCTGCTGGTGGCATACTCGTAGAGCTGCCCATCCTGCCTGCTGGTGTTGAGGAGCTCCAGGGAGAAGTCTCTGCTGTGGAACTGAGCCCTGCCCTGCAGGTAGTTGTGGGGCCGGCCCCCGGCGTAGCGCAGCAGCACCTCCTTGCGCCGGGGGTCCCCCGTGTCCCGCTTCCAGGTGGCCTCCCCGAAGCTCAGGCTCAGCTGCTGCAGCTCCAGGGGGATCCTCAGCCTGGTGGCCTTGCCCAGGGTGCCCAGCACCCTCTCCCTCAGGCCGGGAGCTGTGCCTGGAGAGAGGGCGGGGGGGGGGGGAGAGAAAGGGGGGAGGTGGGGGGAGGGAAGAGGTGGGGAGGGAAGGAAGAGGGAGGGAAGAGGGAGGGAAGGAGGGAAGAGGGAGGGAAGAGGGAGGAAGAGGGAGGGAAGAGGGAGGGAGGGAAGGAAGAGGGGGGAAGAGGGAGGGAGGGAAGAGGGGGGGAGGGAAGGAGGGAGGGAAGAGGGAGGGAAGAGGGAGGGAGGGAAGGAGGGAGGGAAGGAGGGAGGGAAGGAGGGAGGGAAGAGGGAGGGAGGGAGGGGTGGAAGGGGGAGAGAGGGAGGGAGGGAGGGAAGGGTGGAAGGGAGAGGGAGGGAGGGAAGGGTGGAGGGGAGAGGGAGGGAGGGAAGGGTGGAAGGGGGAGGGAGAGAAGGGAGGGAGAGAGGGAGGGAGGGAGGGAAGGGAGGGAGGGAAGGGTGGAAGGGGGAGAGAGGGAGGGAGGGAAGGGGGAGGGAGGGAGGGGTGGAAGGGGGAGGGCAGGAAGTGTGACTCCTCTGTGCCCTCAGCCCCGGGCACAGGAGGCTGCTGGTGGCAGGAGGGAGCTGTGGGGGGCGCTGCCAGCCGGGCAGGGACCTCCCTGTGCCGCCCCCAGGGCTTCCCAGCCAGGGATTTCCGTCCCAGCAAGAGTTGGTCTGGGGAAGCCCTCGGAGCTCATCCACCCAAACCCAGCCCCAACCCCTGGCCCCAGGGCTCCAGAACCCCCTCCAGGGCTTGGGGACTCCACCACCTCCCTGGGCAGCCTGGGCCAGGCCTGGGGAAGCCTTCCAGGGGAGAAGTTTCCCCTCGTGGCCAAGCTGAACCTCCCCTGGGGCAACCTGAGGCCATCTCCTCTCCTCCTGGCCCTTGCTCCTTGGGGGAAGAGACCAAACCCTGGCTCCAGCCTCCTCTCAGGGAGGTCTCCCCTCAGCCTCCTCCCCTCCAGCCTCCCCATCCCCAGCTCCCTGTGCTGCTCTTCCCCAGCCCTCTTCCCCAGCCCCTTCCCCACCTTCCTTGCCCTTCCCTGTCCCCTCCACCTCCTCAATGCCCTCCTGGCTCTGAGGAGCCCAACCTTGCCCCCCAGGACTGGAGCTGTGGCCTCCCCAGCCCTCCTCTCCAGCCCCCCTCCCCACCTTCCTTGCCCTTCCCTGCCCCTTCCCCATCCCCAGCTCCCTGTGCTGCTCCTCTCCAGCCCCCTCCCCACCATCCTTGCCCTTCCCTGCCCCTTCCCCATCCCCAGCTCCCTGTGCTGCTCCTCCCCAGCCCTCTTCCCCAGCCCCTTCCCCACCTTCCTTGCCCTTCCCTGTCCCCTCCCCACCTCCTCAATGCCCTCCTGGCACTGAGGAACCCAACCCTGCCCCCCCCCAGGACTGGAGCTGTGGCCTCCCCACCCCCAGGCTGCTCAACCTTTGCCTCTGAAGGGAAACAAAAAGAGGAGGAGCAACCACCAGAAGCTTTGGGGGAGCCCCAGGTCAGCCCTCATGGCTCCAGCACCAGCCCCCACTGTGCCCCCTCTGCCACCCCATCCCTCTCCCTCTCCCTGCAGGTCCTGAGAGCTGCCCCTTGTGGACCCCCAGCAGCTGGGGCTGCCCCACAGCCAACCCCCAACCCCCCCTGGGGGCCGTTTCTGGCTGCCAGCTTCTCAGCCCTGGGTGCTGCTGAGGCAGCTGGAAATGCCCTGCTCAGGTCATGGGAGAAAACCCTGCTGAGAGCCTCCCCTCTGCTGGGAAGTTGACTCAGCTGCAGCAAGGCTGGGGCTGGAAGGGTCCTCAGAGACCTGCCAGAGGTCCTCAGAGGTCCTCAGAGACCTTCCAGAGGTCCCCAGAGGTCCTGAGAGGTCCTCAGAGCCCAGACAGAGGTCCTCAGACCCCTGCCAGAGATCCTCAGAGCCCTGCCAGAGGTCCTCAGAGGTCCTCAGAGACCTTCCAGAGGTCCCCAGAGGTCCTGAGAGGTCCTCAGAGCCCTGCCAGAGGTCCTCAGAGCCCAGCCAGAGGTCCTCAGAGCCCTGCCAGAGGTCCTCAGAGATCCTCAGAGCCCTGCCAGAGGTCCTCAGAGATCCTCAGAGCCCTGCCAGAGGTACTCAGAGCCCTGCCAGAGGTACTCAGAGGTCCTCAGAGCCCAGCCAGAGGTCCTCAGAGCCCAGCCAGAGGTCCTCAGAGCCCTGCCAGAGGTCCTCAGAGCCCTGCCAGAGGTCCTCAGAGATCCTCAGAGCCCTGCCAGAGGTCCTCAGAGCCCTGCCAGAGGTCCTCAGAGCCCTGCCAGAGGTCCTCAGAGATCCTCAGAGCCCTGCCAGAGGTCCTCAGAGATCCTCAGAGCCCTGCCAGAGGTACTCAGAGCCCTGCCAGAGGTCCTCAGAGATCCTCAGAGCCCTGCCAGAGGTCCTCAGAGATCCTCAGAGCCCTGCCAGAGGTACTCAGAGCCCTGCCAGAGGTCCTCAGAGCCCTGCCAGAGGTCCTCAGAGATCCTCAGAGCCCTGCCAGAGGTACTCAGAGCCCTGCCAGAGGTCCTCAGAGTCCTGCCAGAGGTCCTCAGAGCCCTGCCAGAGGTCCTCAGACCTTCAGGCAGGTCTCAGATCATCTGCTCTGGAAGGGCTGGAGGGGGGGAGGTGATCTGCAGCAGCATGGAGAGAGGTCTGGAGGTCGTGAAGACCTGGGGACAGCTCTTGGCTCCCCCCCCCCCAGCTCAAAGAGGGCCTGGGGGCTGCTGGGGAGGGTCCAGGGGAGGCTGGGAAGATGCTGAGGGGACCTGGAGCAAAGGCTGAGAGCTGCCTGGGGCTGAGAGCCTGGAGGAGAGCAGCCCCAGAGGGGAGCTGAAGGCTGGGGGGGGGGCAAGGGGCTGGGGCTGGCAGCTGCCCAGGGGTGCCCAGGGCCAAGGGGCACAGAGTGGAGCCCAGGAGGGGGAAAGCTGTTTGGGGGGAGGCTGCTGGAGGCCTGGAGCAGGCTGAGCCCAGAGAGGTTGTGGAGAGCTCCCAACCCCCCCTGGGCAAGCTGGGGGCAGGGGGGGGGGGGGGGGTGCAGAGGATGCTCTCCAGGGGTTCCCTTCCCACCTCACCTTGCTGACCTCCTGGGTACCACCTCCCAGCCCTCTGCCACCTTGGTGTCCTCCACCCCAGGTCCTCCTCAGCTCCTGAACTCTTTTGCCCTCCCCTCCCGCAGCTCTGTGGCCATCACCTCCCCCTTTGGTCCTCCTCCTCCTCCTCCTCAAGGCTGCAGCACAGCAGGGATGCTCCAGGCAGTCCCCAACCATTCAGCTCCACAGCTTGGGACCTCTCAACTCCCCCAACCCCCCCCCCAAAAACGCCCAAATCACCCCCAAACCCCCCCCCCCCTCCCCCCCCCACAACCTAAACCCTTCCTTACCCCAAAGGTGGCCAAGAGAGAGCAGCAGCCCGAGGCAGACCCTGCAGGCCATGCCGTGGACCACCCCCTCCCCACCGGGAGCTCCTCCTGCTCCGAGCTTGCTCTGTGTCCTGCCGGGGACGAGCTGGGGAGCAGGTGGAGGCAGAGCAGAGAGGCTGCCCCCGGCCGCCTGCTTCCTGTTTTGGGGCAGAATCAGCCTTTTTTTTTTTGGGTCGGGCTCTCGACTTTTCTTTGCCGCCTCCTCGAGTGGGAAGATTCAAAGCAGCAGCTCCGGGGGCAGCCGGCAGGAAGCGGAGAGCTGAGCCGCGGCGCAGCGGCGTCGGAGCGGCCGCCGGGGGAAAGGGCTCCCGGGGGCTGCAGGACATCGCTTCGCCCCTCCCCCAGGGGCAGCCAACCCCCCCCACCCATCAGCCAGCCCCCCCACCCATCGACCAGCCCCCCCACCCATCAGCCAGCCCCCCCACCCATCGACCAGCACCCCCACCCATCGACCAGCCCCCCCCCCCCATCGACCAGCCCCCCCACCCATCAGCCAGCCCCCCCACCCATCGACCAGCACCCCCACCCATCGACCAGCCCCCCCACCCATCGACCAGCCCCCCCCACCCATCAGCCAGCCCCCCTACCCATCGACCAGCCCCCCCCACCCATCGACCAGCCCCCCCACCCATCGACCAGCACCCCCACCCATCAGCCAGCCCCCCCCACCCATCAGCCAGCCCCCCACCCATCGACCAGCACCCCCACCCATCAGCCAGCCCCCCCACCCATCAGCCAGCCCCCCCCACCCATCGACCAGCCCCCCCCCACCCATCAGCCAGCCCCCCCACCCATCGACCAGCCCCCCCCCACCCATCAGCCAACCCCCCCCACCCATCGACCAGCCCCCCCCACCCATCGACCAGCCCCCCCACCCATCGGCCAGCCCCCCCCACCCATCAGCCAGCCCCCCCACCCATCGACCAGCCCCTCCACCCATCGACCAGCCCCCCACCCATCGACCAGCCCCCCCACCCCATCAGCCAGCCCCCCCCACCCATCAGCCAGCCCCCCCACCCATCGACCAGCCCCCCCGCCCATCGACCAGCCCCCCCACCCATCAGCCAGCCCCCCCCACCCATCGACCAGCCCCCCCCACCCATCAGCCAGCCCCCCCCACCCATCGACCAGCCCCCCCACCCATCGACCAGCCCCCCCACCCATCGACCAGCCCCCCCCACCCATCGACCAGCCCCCCCACCCATCGACCAGCCCCCCCACCCATCGACCAGCCCCCCCCCACCCATCGACCAGCCCCCCCACCCATCAGCCAGCCCCCCCCCACCCATCGACCAGCCCCCCCACCCATCAGCCAGCACCCCCACCCATCGACCAGCCCCCCACCCCATCGACCAGCCCCCCCACCCATCAGCCAGCCCCCCCACCCAGCAAGCCAGCCCCCCCACCCATCGACCAGCCCCCCCACCCATCAGCCAGCCCCCCACCCATCGACCAGCCCCCCAACCATCAACCAGCCCCCCTACCCAGCAAGCCAGCCCCCCAACCATCAAGCCAGCTCCCACCCATCAGCCAGCCCCCCCACCCATCAGCCAGCCCCCCCACCCATCGACCAGCACCCCCACCCATCAGCCAGCCCCCCCCATCGACCAGCCCCCCCCACCCATCGACCAGCCCCCCCACCCATCGACCAGCCCCCCCACCCATCAGCCAGCACCCCCACCCATCGACCAGCCCCCCACCCCATCGACCAGCCCCCCCACCCATCAGCCAGCCCCCCCACCCATCGACCAGCCCCCCCCCATCGACCAGCCCCCCATCAAACCAGCCCCCCAACCATCAACCAGCCCCCTACCCATCAAGCCAGCCCCCAACCATCAACCAGCCCCCACCCATCAAGCCAGCCCCCTACCCATCAAGCCAGCCCCCAACCATCAACCAGCCCCCTACCCATCAAGCCAGCCCCCAACCATCAACCAGCCCCCACCCATCAAGCCAGCCCCCTACCCATCAAGCCAGCCCCCAACCATCAACCAGCCCCCACCCATCAAGCCAGTCCCTAACACCAACCCAGCCCCCCACCATCAACCCAGCCCCCCATCAAACCAGCCCCCACCCAGCAAGCTCAGCCCCCCACCCAGCAAGCCAGTCCCCCAGCAAGCCAGCCCCCCACCCAGCAAGCTCAGCCCCCCAACCAGCAAGCTCAGCCCCCCACCAACCCAGTCCCCAACACCAACCCAGCCCCCACCCATCAAGCCAGCCCCCCAACCATCAACCAGACCCCACCCATCAAGCCAGCCCCCCACCCATCAACCCAGTCCCCAACACCAACCCAGCCCCCCCCCCATCAAACCAGCCCCCACCCAGCAAGCTCAGCCCCCCACCCAGCAAGCCAGCCCTCCATCAACCCAGTCCCCAACACCAACCCAGCCCCCCAACCATCATGCCGGCCCCCCAACCATCAAGCTCAGCCCCCCACCCATCAAGCCAGCCCCCCCACCATCAACCAGCCCCCACCCATCGAGCCAGCCCCCCAACCATCAACCTTGAAGGTCATCCAGCTCCAAGGGACCTTGAAGCCTCTCCTGAGCACTCCAGAACCTCTCCTGAGCACTGCACAGCCTCTCCTGATCACCTCAAAGCCTCTCCTGAGCTCTCCAAGCCCCTTCTGAGCTCTCCAAGCCCCTTCTGAGGACTCCAGAGCCCCTCCTGAGCACCCCAGAGCCCCTCCTGAGCACCCCACAGCCTCTCCTGCAGCTCTCAGAGATCCCCTGGAGCCCTCCCTTGCAGCTCCACCGACCTGGTCCCCCTCTCTTTCCCCCTCTCCACACCATCCCCAGGTGGAGAGCCCAAGGCTGGGGCCAGTCCCCTCCCCCTGCAGGGGGTGAGGAGGGGGCAGGGACCCCAACCTTCCAGGCTCAGCCCCTGAGCAGCACTCATTCGTTCCACTGCTGGAAGGAAGGGCTCAGGGGAGGCTCAGCAGGGGCTGGGCTGGGGGTTGGGGGATTTTGGTTAGTGGAAGGAATTGTTCAGCAGCTCTGCACTGGGACATTCCTCTTCCTCCTCCTGTTGTCTTCTTCGAGGTCTTGTGGCTTCTTTTTTAACCTCCTCGGTCCCCTGGGGGCTGCTGGAGGGGGAGGGGGGGGCTGAGGGCACAGCGTGAGGCAGTGACTCCTCCGCTCCTCTCAACCCACTTGGAGAGCCCCAAAGCGAGGGGGGGGAGAAAGTGAGCGCAGCCTCCCCCTGCTTCTGAGGGAGCTGGGAGGGGCCCCTGGGGGAGGGGACAGAGGGGAGGTGGAGAGCATCCCCCTGGGGGTCTGTGGTGAGCTGAAAGGGTTGTGGTCCCCACTGGGGGGAGGGGACACAGGGGACGTGGAGAGCATCCCCCTGGGGGAGGGGACAGAGGGGAGATGGAGAGCATCCCCCTGAGGGTCTGTGGTGAGCTGGGAGGGTCGTGGTCCCCCTTGGGGGGAGGGGACACAAGGGAGGTGGAGAGCATCCCCCTGAGGGAGGGGACAGAGGGGAGGTGGAGAGCATCCCCCTGGAGGTCTATGGTGAGCTGAGAAGGTTGTGGTCCCCATTGGGGGGAGGGGACACAAGGGAGGTGGAGAGCATCCCCCTGAGGGTCTGTGGTTAGCTGAGAGGGTCGTGGTCCCCCTTGGGGGGAGGGGACACACGGGAGGGGACACAGGGGAGGTGGAGAGCATCCCCCCGGGGGATGGGGACCCAGGGGAAGTGGAGAGCATCCCTCTGAGGGTCTGTGGTGAGCTGAGAGGGTCGTGGTCCCCCTTGGGGGGAGGGGACACACGGGAGGGGACACAGGGGAGGTGGAGAGCATCCCCCCGGGGGATGGGGACCCAGGGGAAGTGGAGAGCATCCCTCTGAGGGTCTGTGGTGAGCTGGGAGGGTCGTGGGCCCCCCTGGGGGAGGGGACACAGGGGAGGTGGAGAGCATCCCCCTGGGGGTCTGTGGTGACCTGGGAGGGTCGTGGTCCCCCTTGGGGGGAGGGGACACAAGGGAGGTGGAGAGTATCCCCCTGGGGGTCTGTGGTGAGCTGGGAGGGTCGTGGGCCCCCCTGGGGGATGGGGAGACAGGGGAAGTGGAGAGCATCCCCCTGGGGAAGGGGACAGAGGGGAGGTGGAGAGCATCCCTCTGAGGGTCTGTGGTGAGCTGAGAGGGTCGTGGTCCCCCTTGGGGGGAGGGGACACAGGGGAGGTGGAGAGCATCCCCCTGGGGGTCTGTGGTGAGCTGGGAGGGTCATGGTCCCCCCTGGGGGAGGGGACACAGGGAGGTGGAGAGCATCCCCCTGAGGGTCTGTGATGAGCTGAGAGGGTCGTGGTCCCCCCTGGGGGGAGGGGACACAGGGGAGGTAGAGAGCATCCCCCTGGGGGTCTGTGGTGAGCTGGGAGGGTCGTGGTCCCCCCTGGGGGAGGGGACACAGGGGAGGTGGAGAGCATCTCCCTGAGGCTCTGTGGTGAGCTGGGAGGGTCGTGGTCCCCCTTGGGGGGAGGGGACCCAGGGGAGGTGGAGAGCATCCCCCTGAGGGTCTGTGGTGAGCTGGGAGGGTCGTGGTCCCCCCTGGGGGAGGGGGAGACAGGGGAAGCCAGGATCTGAGACCTCCCATGGGTGACAGCTGTGGGAGGCTTGCTGTGCCCACCAAGAGTGCTGAGGGGCAGCATGCAGCCCCTTCCCTCACCCCCCCTCCCCTGCTCCTCAGGTGCCTGCTGTGGCCAAAGCCCAGGGGAGAATGCAGAGCAGAGAGGGTTCAAGGTGAGAAGTTTAATGCCCAGCCAGAGACCCTGCTGGGGGCAAGAGACCAAACCTCTCCTGCTGAACCCTTGCCAGGAGGCTAACCCAGAGCTGCCACCTTGGCTCTTGCCCACTCCTGGGGGGGGTCTCTGCTGGCTCAGGCCTGCAGGGCTGGGCAGCACCCAGCTGCACCCACCCCAGGGCCACCCACTTCAGGCTGGGCACCTCCTGCCCTGCCCTGCCCTGCCTGCTCTGGGTCCCACCAAAGGTCTTGCTGGCAGCAGCTGCTGGCTGAGGACCTCCCAAGTCCATGTGGGGAGCCCCCAGGAAGGGCTCAGCTTGCCCCCTCCCAGGTCCCAGGTTTGAAGGTGGGAGGGGGGGGGAAGGGAAGGAGGATTTCCAAGCAGTTAATCCTCCATGAAGCATTTTAGGTCCTGAAGCATTTTAGGTCCTGAAGGTCCTCAGAGCACCAAGGCAGCAGATTTCATCCCCAGGTCTGCAGGAGGGGGCCCCTGGTGAGAGCAAAGCAGAGGAGGTGAGGAGGGAAACCGAGGCACAGAGGCTGGGGGGGGGGAAGCTGAGCCCAGCAGGGTGCTGGTGGAGCAGCCCCTGGCTGTGGGATGGTTTCCCCTTGAGCAACCACTCTGCACCCAGCCTGGCTGGGGGGCAGGAGGAGGAGGAGGGGGCCTCATCCTGGTGCTGGGGCCAGGGTGCAGACACCAACCCTGGAGCATCCTCAGGCAGGAGTGAGGAGGAAGAGGAGCAGCAGGAAGGGTCCCAGGGCCAGCAGCAGGGCGGTGGTGGAGCAGGATGCAGCAGCAGCAGCAGAGGAGGACTCACCTGGGGGGAGGGGAGGGGTGGGGAGGGGAGGGGAGGGGAGGGGAGGGGAGGGGAGGGGAGGGGAGGGGAGGGGAGGGGAGGGGAGGGGAGGGGAGGGGAAGGGAAGGGAAGGGAAGGGAAGGGAAGGGAAGGGAAGGGAAGGGAAGGGAAGGGAAGGGAAGGGAAGGGAAGGGAAGGGAAGGGAAGGGAAGGGAAGGGAAGGGAAGGGAAGGGAAGGGAAGGGAAGGGAAGGGAAGGGAAGGGAAGGGAAGGGAAGGGAAGGGAAGGGAAGGGAAGGGAAGGAAGGGAAGGGAAGGGAAGGGAAGGGAAGGGAAGGGAAGGGAAGGGAAGGGAAGGGAAGGGAAGGGAAGGGAAGGGAAGGGAAGGGAAGGGAAGGGGTTAGCCCTTGGCCACCCTTGAACCCCTTCCTCAGCTTGGGCTTCCCTCCCCAGCCCAGAGGAGCAAAGGCAGCCTGGGGTCAGCTCCAGCCTGGCACAGCCCTGCTGCCCTGCCCTGCCCTGCCCTGCTCCAAAGCCACTTCCAAGCCCCTCTGGCGTGGGCAGGGGGTGGGGGGGTGGGGGTTTACCTGCCCAGGAGCAGGGGGGCCTGAAGGTCAGGGAGGCATTGCTGGAGGACACAGGGTTGCTGGCCCTGCAGGTGTAGGTCTCCAGCGAGGGGTTGAAGGCCACCTGCAGCTTGGCACCGGCCAGCAGCGGCCGCCGGGGGGACAGCCACTCGTAGGTCACCCCCCCCAGCTCCTCCTCCGGCTCCACCTCGCACTCCAGGGTGGCTGAGCACAGCTCGGGCTCGGCCTTGCTCACCCTGACCCTCAGCGAGGGCTTCGGGACTCGATCTGCGGGGGGCAGGATGAGGGCAGAGCCTCCCCGGTGTCCCCTCCCCTCAGGGGGATGCTTTCCACCTCCCCTGGGTCCCCTCCCCCGTGTCGCCTCCCCCAGAGGGACCACGACCCTCCCAGCTCACCACAGACCCCCAGGGGGATGCTCTCCACCTCCCCTGTGTCCCCTCCCCGGTGTCCCTTCCCCAAGGGGGATGCTCTCCACCTCCCCTGGGTCCCCTTCCCCGCGTCCCCTCCCCCCAGGGGGGGCCCACGACCCTCCCAGCTTATCACAGACCCCCAGGGGGATGCTCTCCACCTCCCTTGTGTCCCCTCCCCCGTGTCCCCTCCTTAAGGGGGACCACGACCCTCCCAGCTCACCGTAGACCCTCAGGGGGATGCTCTCCACCTCCCCTGGGTCCCCTCCCCAAGGGGGCCCACGACCCTCCCAGCTCACCGTAGACCCTCAGGGGGATGCTCTCCACGTCCCCTGTGTCCCCTTCCCCATGTCCCCTCCCCCCAGGGGGGGCCCACGACCCTCCCAGCTTACCACAGACCCTCAGGTGGATGCTTTCCACCTCCCTTGTGTCCCCTTCCCCCAGGGGGATGCTCTCCACCTCCCCTGTGTCCCCTCCCCGGTGTCCCCTTCCCCAAGGGGGATGCTCTCCACCTCCCCTGTGTCCCCTTCCCCGCGTCCCCTCCCCCCAGGGGGGGGCCCACGACCCTCCCAGCTCACCGTAGACCCTCAGGGGGATGCTCTCCACGTGCACCTCGCCCTGCTCTTGCTCCAGGTACACCTGGTAGGTGCTGCTGTCGTTCTTGCGCAGGGGGCTGATGCGGAGGCTGTTGTTGGGGAGCAGCTCCAGGCGGCCCCGGTAGTCTTTGCTGGGGTACTGCACCTCGCTGCCGCGGTCCCTGACGGCCACCTTCAGCTCCCGGCCTCGCCTCCAGTGCACCCGGTGCAAGGCGGAGAGGTTCTGCCGGCTGGGGCTGAGCAGAGCCGCCCCCTGGACGGCCCCCAGCACCTCCTCCCGGCCTCCCCCTGCCCAAGCTGCCCGGGGGAAGAGGAGGACCGAAAGCTGCTCGGCCGAGCAGGCTGCAGCCCCAGAGCCCTTCCCGCAGCTGCTCCCAGCTCCCCCCTCCCCGGGAGATGCAATTTGCCCTCTCCTCACCTCGGAGATGTGTGCCGAGGTCACAGGGTGCCCAGCGCGGGCTCAGCACCCACCCTGAGCTTCCCTCCCCCCCCCCCAAGTTTGGTCTTCTTTTGCTTTCCGTTTTGGGTCCACTCTCCCCTCCCCCCCTCCCCCCCCCCCACCACCTCCAGGCTCACCCAGAGCAGCCCTCAGCCCCCAGGCTCGGTGGTGACCGCTCCAGGGGGGCTCCCCTCGTGGGGATGGAGCTGGTTGGGTCCCACCTTGGGCACAGCCCCGGGGTGGGGAAAGCCAGGGATGAGAGCAGGAGGGGGGGAAAGGGCTCCCCAGAGGCTCACCCCCAAGGTCCTCCCCAGAGGTTCACCCCCAAGGTCCTCCCCAGAGGCTCACCCCCAAGGTCCTCCCCACAGGCTCACCCCCAAGGTCCTCCCCACAGGCTCACCCCCAAGGTCTTCTCCAGAGGTTCACCCCCAAGGTCCTCCCCAGGCTCACCCCCAAGGTCCTCCCCAGAAGCTCACCCCCAAGGTCCTCCTCAGGCTCACCCCCAAGGTCCTCCCCAGAGGTTCACCCCCAAGGTCCTCCCCAGAGGTTCACCCCCAAGGTCCTCCCCAGAAGCTCACCCCCAAGGTCCTCCCCACAGGCTCACCCCCAAGGTCCTCCCCAGAGGTTCACCCCCAAGGTCCTCCCCAGAAGCTCACCCCCAAGATCCTCCCCAGAAGCTCACCCCCAAGGTCCTCTCCAGAGGTTCACCCCCAAGGTCCTCCCCAGAAGCTCACCCCCAAGATCCTCCCCAGAAGCTCACCCCCAAGGTCCTCCCCAGAAGCTCACCCCCAAGGTCCTCTCCAGAGGTTCACCCCCAAGGTCCTCCCCACAGGCTCACCCCCAAGGTCCTCCCCAGAGGTTCATCCCCAAAGTCCTCCCCACAGGCTCACCCCCAAGGTCCTCCCCAGGCTCACCCCCAAGGTCCTCCCCAGAGGTTCACCCCCAAGGTCCTCCCCAGAGGTTCACCCCCAAGGTCCTCCCCAGGCTCACCCCCAAGGTCCTCCCCAGGCTCACCCCCAAGGTCCTCCCCACAGGCTCACCCCCAAGGTCCTCCTCAGGTTCACCCCCAAGGTCCTCCCCACAGGCTCACCCCCAAGGTCCTCCCCAGAAGCTCACCCCCAAGGTCCTCCCCAGGCTCACCCCCAAGGTCCTCCCCAGAGGTTCACCCCCAAGGTCCTCTCCAGAGGTTCACCCCCAAGGTCCTCCCCAGAAGCTCACCCCCAAGGTCCTCCCCAGAGGCTCACCCCCAAGGTCCTCCCCAGAAGCTCACCCCCAAGGTCCTCCCCAGAGGTTCACCCCCAAGGTCCTCTCCAGAGGTTCACCCCCAAGGTCCTCCCCAGAAGCTCACCCCCAAGGTCCTCCCCAGGCTCACCCCCAAGGTCCTCCCCAGAGGTTCACCCCCAAGGTCCTCTCCAGAGGTTCACCCCCAAGGTCCTCCCCAGAAGCTCACCCCCAAGGTCCTCCCCAGAGGCTCACCCCCAAGGTCCTCCCCAGAAGCTCACCCCCAAGGTCCTCCCCAGAGGTTCACCCCCAAGGTCCTCCCCAGGCTCACCCCCAAGGTCCTCCCCAGAGGCTCACCCCCAAGGTCCTCCCCAGAGGGTCACCCCCAAGGTCCTCCCCAGGCTCACCCCCAAGGTCCTCCCCAGACGCTCACCCCCAAGGTCCTCCCCAGAGGTTCACCCCCAAGGTCCTCCCCACAGGCTCACCCCCAAGGTCCTCCCCAGGCTCACCCCCAAGGTCCTCCCCACAGGCTCACCCCCAAGGTCCTCCCCACAGGCTCACCCCCTAATTCCTCCCCACAGGCACATCTCCATGGTGCTCCACCACCCCCCCCCCCCCACAACCCACCACCCTCCCCCACCCCTGCCCCCCTGCCCCGAGGAACCCCCCCCCCTCCCCCTCCCCCCACCTTGCACAACGAAGAGGAGGAAGAGAAGCAGCGCCGGGAGCTCCGCTGCCGTCTCCTCGTGGTGCCCACCCCCAGGGCTCATGGTGGGAACCTTCCTCACCGGGCAAGCTGCTCCCTGAGGACCCCCCACCCCCAGACCTGCACCCCTCTGCCAGCACCCTTGAAGTGAAAGCAGGAAGGGGGCTGGGGGGGTGGCAGCTGCGTGGCTGGAGGCGGCGGGGTTCCGCTTCCGTGTCGGAGGGGGAACCCCAAAGCCTCTGTTGCTGCCCCCCTCCTCCCCCCCCCAGATAATGACTGAGGGCAGGCAGCAGCTCCAGAGCTCTGTGGGGACACCCACAGGCCCCTGAGCCCCCCCCTTTACCCCCCATCCCCCCCTCATTCTGGTGGTGAATGGTGCCACAGCCAGCTGGCAGCCAGGCACCGGGGGGAGGGATCAGTGCTGGGCCCCAGCCTGATCAATATCCTCATTGATGAGCTGGAGGAGGGGATGGAGTCAGCCAGCAGCACATTTGCAGCTGACCCCAAGCTGGGAGCAGTCAGGGGGCAGAAGGGCTCTGCAGAAGGACCTGGCCAGGCTGGGCAGAGGGGCAGAGGCCAACAGGATGGCACCCAACAAGTGCCAGGGGCTGCACCTTGGCCACAGCAACCCCAGGCAGAGCTACAGGCTGGGGGCAGAGTGGTGCTGAGGGCCAGGAGGGTGGTGAGAGCCTGACCCAGGCTGCTCAGGGCAGTGCTGGAGTCTCCATCCCTGGAGGAGGCTTCCCCCAGCCCCGGAGCTGTGGTGCTGAGGGCCCTGGGGGGGTGGTGAGAGCCTGACCCAGGCTGCCCCAGGGCAGTGCTGGAGTCTCCATCCCTGGAGTCTCCTTCCCCCAGCCCCAGAGCTGTGGTGCTGAGGGCCAGGAGGGTGTTGAGAGCCTGGCCCAGGCTGCTCAGGGCAGTGCTGGAGTCTCCATCCCTGGAGGGCTTCCCCAGCCCCGGAGCTGTGGTGCTGAGGGCCAGGAGGGTGGTGAGAGCCTGGCCCAGGCTGTCCCAGGGCAGTGCTGGAGTCTCCAGCCCTGGAGGAGGCTTCCCCCAGCCCCAGAGCTGTGGTGCTGAGGGCCCTGGGGGGGTGTTGAGAGCCTGGCCCAGGCTGCTCAGGGCAGTGCTGGAGTCTCCATCCCTGGAGTCTCCTTCCCCCAGCCCCAGAGCTGTGGTGCTGAGGGCCCTGGGCTGGTGGTGCCCTGGGGCAGTGCCAGGGCAGGGTTGGACTCCGGGACCCTGAAGCTCTTCTCCACCCCACAACAACTGCAGGAGAGGGGAGGGCAGAGCCCTGCTCCGACCCCCAGCTCGCTGCCCTCCCGGCGGGGGGGAGGGGGGGGCAGAGCTTTCCGAGCCGGGAGATGAATCCCGGCCTGGATTCCTTCCCCCAAAGTCATCTCCGGGGGCTTCGGTCGGCAGCGGCCGAGGGCTGCACGGAGCGGAGCGACCCCCGCGTCGGGGGGGGGGGGGAGGAAAACGGCCGTCGGAGTCTTCCCACGCAGCCCCCTCCCCACCCCCCCCAGCCCCGGGGCCGACCCCAGCCCCGAACAAAAGGGAGCCGGCGGCGCCCGCTGAGCCCTGACCCAGTTTAATGCCAGCCCCTGGCGCTGGAGCGCTGATGGCACCGCGGCAGGGGCCGGAGTTGGGGGGGGAGAGGTTGGCAGGGGGTGGGGGGAGACGTCGGTAGGGGGTGGGGGGAGACGTCGGCAAGGGGTGGGGGGAAACGTCGGCAGGGAGTGGGGGGGAGACGTCGGTAGGGGATGGGGGAGACGTCGGCAGGGGGTGGGAGGGAGACGTCGGCAAGGGGTGGGGGGAGACGTCGGCAAGGGGTGGGGGGAGACGTCGGCAAGGGGTGGGGGGAGACGTCGGTAGGGGGTGGGGGGAGACGTCGGCAGGGGGTGGGGGGGACGTCGGTAGGGGGTGGGGGGAGACGTCGGCAGGGGGTGGGGGGAGACGTCGGCAAGGGGTGGGGGGAGACGTCGGTAGGGGGTGGGGGGGAGACGTCGGTAGGGGGTGGGGGGAGACGTCGGTAGGGAGTGGGGGGAGACGTCGGCAGGGGGTGGGGGAGACGTCGGCAGGGGGTGGGGGGGGAGACGTCGGCAGGGGGTGGGGGGAGACGTCGGTAGGGGGTGGGGGGAGACGTCGGCAGGGAGTGGGGGGAGACGTCGGTAGGGGATGGGGGGAGACGTCGGTAGGGGGTAGGGGGGAGACGTCGGTAGGGGGTGGGGGGAGACGTCGGTAGGGGGGGGGGGGGAGACGTCGGTAGGGGATGGGGGGAGACGTCGGTAGGGGATGGGGGGAGACGTCGGTAGGGGGTGGGGGGGAGACGTCGGCAGGGGGTGGGGGGAGACGTCGGTAGGGGGTGGGGGGAGACGTCGGTAGGGAGTGGGGGGGAGACGTCGGTAGGGGGTAGGGGGGAGACGTCGGTAGGAGCTCACCGCCCCCACCGCCGCCGCGGCTGGATCACCGGCGAGGGATCCAGCGGATCCCCAGCCCCCTGCGCGGCCCGGGGCGGGGGGCGGGGGGCGGGGGGCTGCTGGAGGGCAGCCGGGAGAGGGCGAAGCAGCTCCCGGGCAGGGAGCGAAGGGCTGCGCAGGAAGCCCGCGAGCAGCAGCTCATTAGCATAAATTAAGGCAGCCCAGCGGCGGGGGGGGGAGGGTGGGGAGGTGGGGAGGGGGAGGGGCTTGTTGCCCACCCCCTCCCCCTCCCCCCGCCCCCTCCCGGGGCTCTCTGGTGTCTCCTTCAGACCTTTCCCCTCGGCCGGGGTCCGGCTCCTGCTTTAAGCCCTGGCAGCAGCCTGGCTGAGGAGGGAAGGGCTTGGGGCTGGGTCTTGCCCGCACCTCAAACCCGTGTGGGACCTTCTCCATCCTGAGCAAGCCCCCTCCCCAAAGCCCCCTCCCCCCCCCCAAAGTTTTGTTCAGCTGAGGTCTGGGTGGTCTCTGGGTGCTGGCAGAAGAGGTCCCCCGGGGGGAGGGGAAGGTCCTGGGGAGGCTCTGGGAGAGGTGGTGGCGGCCAGCAGGAGCTGGAGGTGAGGTCTGCAGAGGGCATCAAGGAGCTCCTGGTGCCTGCAAGGGGATGGGTGAGGCTCAGGACCCCGCCAGCAGACCCCCACAGCCCCCTCCCCCCACCCAGGGTCTCCCCCTCCCCATGCCCAGTACCTCTGTGTAGGCAGTGGAGACCAAAGCTGGGTTCAGCCTCTTCCTCCTCAGGGAAGGAGACTGCAGGGGGTCGAAGCTGCTGTTAGCCCAGGAGCAAGGGGGTGGGGGGGAGTGAGGAACCCACCCCCGGGGGCTGGGGGGGGTCCTGTGCCCACTCTGAAGGGATCTGAGGTCCCACCAGCTCCACCTCACCTTCCTGGTGGCCTGAACTGTGGCATAGATGGTGGAGCTCTGGGGGTCCTGAGGTCGGTTGGGGTCCTGCTGGGGGGGGGGAAAGGCTCAGGGTGGAGGTGGAAAAACAACCCCCAAGTGTGGGGGGAGGGGGAGAGGGGAAAGGGGGAGAGGGGAAGGGGAGAGGGGAAAGGGGGAGAGGGGAAGGGGAGAAGGAGGGGAGGGGGAGAGGGGAAGGGGAGAGGGGAAGGGGAGAGGGGAAGGGGAGAGGGGAGGGGGAGAGGGGAAGGGGAGAAGGAGGGGAAGGGAAGGAGGGGAAGGGAAGGAGGGGAAGGGAAGGAGGGGAAGGAGAGGGGGAGAGGGGAAAGGGAGAGGGGAAGGGGGAGAGGGGAAGGGGAGGAGGGGAAGGGGAGGAGGGGAAGGGGAGAGGGGAAGGGGGAGAGGGAGAGGGGAGAAGCCCCTACCTGTGCCTTGGTGGAGACCAGGGCGTAGATGGTGCTGCCTGCCGCGGGGCTCTGGCTGCTGCCGTTCTGGGGAGGGGGCAGAAAGCAAACCCAGGCTGGTGAGAGGACACAGCTGGGGGGGTGGGGGACACCCTGCCAGAGGCCACATCCCTCTGGGCAGCACGGGGGAGGGGGACAGCCAAGGGACATCCCTCCCTCCCCTCCCCTCCCCCAGCACTCACCAGGGCTTGGCTGGCTCGGGCTTTGCCTACCTCCTCGTAGACAGTCAGCATCTGCTCGTCGTGCCCTGGGGAGGGGGAGTCAAGGGGGGGACATTCCTGAGCTCCCCTAAGCTGAGGAAGGGGTTCAGGCCTCAAGCAAAGCAAAGCAGGAGGAGGAGGAGGAGGAAGGAGGAGGAGGGAGGAGGAGAAGGAGGAGGAGGAAGGAAGAGAAGGAGGAAGGAGGAGGAGGAAGGAAGAAGAAGGAGGAAGGAGGAGGAGGAAGGAAGAGAAGGAGGAGGAGGAAGGAGGAGAAGGAGGAGGAAGGAGGAGAAGGAGGAGGAGAAGGAGGAGGAAGGAGGAGGAGAAGGAGGAGGAGGAAGGAGGAGAAGGAGGAGGAGGAAGGAGGAGAAGGAAGGAGGAGAAGGAGGAGGAGGAAGGAGGAGAAGGAGGAGGAAGGAGGAGAAGGAGGAGGAGAAGGAGGAGAAGGAAGGAGGAGAAGGAGGAGGAGGAAGGAGGAGAAGGAGGAGGAGGAAGGAGGAGAAGGAGGAGGAGGAAGGAGGAGAAGGAGGAGGAGGAAGGAGGAGAAGGAGGAGGAGGAGGAAGGAGGAGAAGGAGGAGGAGGAAGGAGGAGAAGGAGGAGGAAGGAGGAGAAGGAGGAGGAGGAAGGAGGAGAAGGAAGGAGGAGAAGGAGGAGGAGGACGGAGGAGAAGGAGGAGGAGGAAGGAGGAGAAGGAGGAGGAGGAAGGAGGAGAAGGAGGAGGAGGAAGGAGGAGAAGGAGGAGGAGGTGGAGAGAAGGAGGAGGTGGAGGAGAAAGGGAAGAGGAGAAGGAGGAGGAGGTCCCCTGGCGACTGGGCCGACCTGCATCACCGGCAGGGGGGAGGGAGGGAGGGATGGGAAGAGCTGAGGACCATCCAAAGAGGTCTCCCCAGATCCCATGGGATGAGACCTCCAGGTTGGGACACAGGTGCCCGGGCTTGCTGGGGGGGCTTCATCCTGCTCCTCAGCCTGCAGCACCCTGCACCAGCAGAGGCTTGGTGGCCTCTGCAGGGCCTGGCAGGGGAGGGGGGGGGTCAGGGTGAGAGGGTCCCAAGGCTCATCCCACCTCACCCTGGCAGAAGGGAGAAGCCCAGGGTCAGGGTGGAGGAGGTTAGGAGCAGGGCAGCAGGCAGGAGGAGGGCAGGGCAGGCAGAGCCAACCCCCCCCACAGCTAACCCCCCCCCCCCCAAACCCCCTCACCCAGGGACAAACCTTCTGGGAGGTCCTTCTGTGGCTTCCTCCTCCGGCAGCAGAAGGCTCCAAGGGCTATGGAGATGGCCAGCAGCAGAGCCAGGGGCACAGCCAGCATCCACCAGCGCCCTGGGAAGGGAGGAGAGGAGGAGGGAAGACCTCTGATGGCCCAAAGCTGCCCAGGGCAGTGGTGGAGGCCCTGCAGGGCTGTGGTGCTGAGGGCCACGGCTTGGTGCTGCCCTGGCAGGGCTGGGTCCAGGCTTGGCCTCCAGGACCTGAGAGGTCTCTGCCAGCCAAACCCATTCCAGGATTCCACACATTCTGCTGGCACCACCATGCCCCCCACAGCTCCCCCTGCCCCAGGAGGGGGGCACCAGAGGCCGTGGAGGCTGCTGGGACCCCAAACCTCTGCTTGGCTGGGGAGCAAACTACCTGAGGCTGCAGCTTGGCAGGCAGCTGAGACATCAGTGCTGGCCACCACCCAGCTCACAGGGTTGCTGGCATTGCAGTGGCACAGGACGGCCTCAGCACCTTCCTGGACCTCCAGGTGCAGCCAGGATTGGTTCCCAGCCAGGGCAGCCCCGGGGCAGGACCAGCTGTAGGAGATGCTGCCGGCAGCAGGCAGGCTGCAGAGCAGGGAGAGGTTGCAGCAGCCCTGCTCCCGGTGCACGATGTGGGTCTCCAGCAGGGGCTGGGGGAGAGGCTCTGGGGGGAGGGGACAGCCGGTGAGAGGGGGACGGTGGGGATGCAGCAGGGGGGCTTGGGGGAGGGTGTGGGGGGGTCCTGGTGACTCACCCCACACCACCACCTGGAAGCAGAAGGTGGTGACAGCCCCTGAAGGGTGCCCGAACTCCACCAGGTAGAGCCCGGAGTCGGCTGCGCTGGTGGGGCTGAGCTGCAGGGAGGGCTCTGGCCACTGGAAAGTGACTCTGCCGGCGAAGGGACTCGGGAAGGAGGTGGCAGTTCCGTTCCGGACCTCCAGGATCCGCTGCTGCCGTTCCTTGTCCAGATTCAGCTTCCACGCAAGCTCCTGCCACGGCTCCCGAGGCTCCTTGGGCAGCAGCCGCAGAGCTCCAGGGGCAGCCACAGCTTGTTCCTGGCACCCCTGGTGCCCTGCGGCTGAGGAGGGGCAGGGAGGGAGCTCAGGGCCGGGCAGATGCTCCCTCCGTGCGGCACCACCGCTGCGGGGTCCCTCGGCCCCCAGCCCAGCGCCTGGGGATCCCTCTCTGGGAGCCTCAGACAGCGAAGGGCAGGAGGAACCCGACCCCAGCCCGCCCCCAGGCTGCAGAGCTGGCTGCCTGCTCCTCGGCAGCCCCAGGGAAGTGGAGCTGCAGGGTGGCAGAGGAGGAGGAACTGGAACTGGCTCCCCCAGAGCCTGCTCAGGGCTGGCTGCAGGCACGGAAAGGAGCAGGGCAGGGCTGGGGCCCCCCCGGGCTGGGCGCTGGGGGCAGCCCACAGCTGCGATCCTGGGGGCAGCCAACCTCCACCCACCCCTCAGGACCCTCCCTGGGCAGCAGCTGCAGAGCTCCAGGGGCAGCCACAGCTTGTTCCTGGCACCCCTGGTGCCCTCTGGCTGAGGAGGGGCAGGGAGGGAGCTCAGGGCTGGGAGATGCTGCATGGCCTCTGCAGCTCCCCCTCCCCCCGGCCCCACTGCCCCTCCTGCTCCCCAGGGCTGAGCTCAGCCTGGCTCTCGGGGCTCAGGCTTGGGCTCCTCACTGCCAGCAGCACCTTGAGGCCTGCAGCAGGGCCAGGGAAGGGCAACAGAGCTGGGGAAGGCTCTGGAGAAGAGGGCTGGGGGGGGAGGAGCAGCTGAGGAGGCTGAGGGGAGACCTTCTGCCTCTCCACAGCTCCCTGAGAGGAGGCTGCAGCCAGGCTGGGGGTTGAGCTCTTCTCAGGAGAGCAGAGGAAATGGCCTCAAGATGCCCCAGGGCTGCCCATGAGAAGAAGCTTCCCCCCTGCAAGGCTGCCCCAAGCCTGGCCCAGCCTGCCCAGGGCGCTGCTGGAGCCCCCAAGCCCCGGAGGGCTCCCAGGACCCTGTGGCCACAGCCCCTGGGGCCAGGGGTCGGTGCCCAGCCTGGGGTTGGGCTGCTGCTTGGCCTGGATGCTCTCAGGAGGCTTTTCCAGCCCAAACCATTCCAGGACCCCAGGGAACTCTCCCACTCCTCCCTGCAGCCCCCCCTGCAGGACCCCACTCTCGGGGTCCCCCTGAGCACCCAGCCTTCTGCTTTCAGTTTTGCTTTGGGGGAGGGGGGAGGCAGGGGAAAAGGGGGAGGGGGGAAGGCAATTGTTTCCTCCCCCCCAGCCCCCAGAGACTGCTCTGAGCCCAGGCCAAGTCCTTGCCTTGCTCCTTGGGGGTGGCAGAATGAGACCCAGCCCAGCCCAGCCCTGCAGGTTCCCAAAGCAAACCTCAAGCCCAAGCTGCTGGGGCAGAGGCTGGGCACAGCTCACTGCAGGGCTGCCTGCCCCCCACCCCAGGAGCCCCAGGGAGGCTTCCTCCACCAGCCCCATGGATGCCCAAACCCCTCCAGCCCCATGGATTCCTCCTCCACCAGCCCCATGGATACCCAAACCCCACAGCCCCTAAGGATTCCTCCTCCACCAGCCCTATGGACACCCAAACCCCTCCAGCCCCAAGGATTCCTCATCCCTATGGATACCCAAACCCCACAGCCCCCAAGGATGCTTCCTCCCTGTGGACACCCAAACCCCACAGGCCCAAGGATGCTTCCTCCACCATCCCTATGGATGCCCAAACCCCTCCAGCCCCAAGGATTCTTCATCCCCATGGATACCCAAACCCTACACCCCCCAGGGATGCTTCCTCCCTATGGATCCCCAAACCCCTCCAGCCCCAAGGATGCTTCCTCCACCATCCCTATGGATACCCAAACCCCCCCAGCCCCATGGATTCCTCCTCCACCGGCCCCATGGATGCCCAAACCCCTCCAGCCCCATGGATTCCTCCTTCACCATCCCTATGGATACCCAAACCCCTCCAGCCCCATGGATTCCTCCTCCACCAGCCCCATGGATGCCCAAACCCCTCCAGCCCCATGGATTCCTCCTTCACCATCCCCATGGATCCCCAAACCCTTCCAGCCCCAAGGATTCCTCCTCCACCATCCCCATGGCTCCCCAACCCCCAACCCTTCCATGGCTCCATGGAACTCTCCCATCCCTCCCTGCACCTCCACCCCTGGAGGACCCCACGCTGGGGCTCCCCATCCCCATCCCCACTGGAATGGGTGGTGCAGAGAGGTTGGAGGTGCTCCAGGCAGGGCTGGAAGAGCTCCTGAGCCACCTTGGGAGGGGGGATGGGAGGGGGGGAGATGCCTGTGGCCACACCAAGGAGGTTGGAACTGGCTGAGCCTCAGGCTCCCCCCCCCCCAACCCCAACCCATCCCCAGGGGGCTCAGCCATGCCCCAAGCTCCTTCCTCACCCATCCAGCCTCAGGTCCAGGAGGAATTTTGCCCTCTGGGCCCCCTCTGTGCTCTGTCTCCCTGCTGGCCCTGCAGCCCTGGCAGCCCAGGCCGGATGCTGAGGGCTCTGCAGGAGGAGAGATAAAAGCCAAAGCCCCTGCACCACCCCCACCCCCCACCCCCCCGGGGGCCCCACTGCTTCCTCAGGGCTGCCTGTGGTGGGACCCTGCACAGCCCCAGCCCTGCAGCTGCTCTGCACAGCCAGCGAGGCAGGAGGGCTGGGCTGAGCCCCCCCCAGCCCCCCAGCAGGGCTTTGCCTGCCCCCAGCCAGCCCTGACCCCCACCCATGCCTGGGGGTCACCCCCAGACCCCCTCCAGCTCCTGGAACACCTCCTCCCAGCCAGCCCTGACCCCCATCCATGCCTAGGGGTCACCCCCAGACCCCAGAACACCTCCTCCCAGTCACCCCTGACCCCCACCCATGCCTGGGGGTCACCCCCAGACCCCCTCCAGCTCCTGGAACACCTCCCCCCAGCCAGCCCTGACCCCCACCCATGCCTGGGGGTCACCTCCAGACCCCAGAACACCTCCTCCCAGTCACCCCTGACCCCCATCCATGCCTAGGGGTCACCCCCAGACCCCAGAACACCTCCTCCCAGTCACCCCTGACCCCCATCCATGCCTGGGGGTCACCCCTCCAGACCCCAGAACACCTCCTCCCAGTCACCCCTGACCCCCATCCATGCCTGGGGGACCCCTCCAGACCCCCTCCAGCTCCTGGAACACCTCCCCCCAGCCAGCCCTGACCCCCACCCATGCCTGGGGGACCCCCCCAGACCCCCTCCAGCTCCTGGAACACCTCCCCCCAGCCAGCCCTGACCCCCACCCATGCCTGGGGGTCACCTCCAGACCCCCTCTAGCTCCTGGAACACCTCCCCCCAGCCACCCCTGACCCCCACCCATGCCTGGGGGTCACCCCCAGACCCCCTCCAGCTCCTGGAACACCTCCCCCCAGTCACCCCTGACCCCCACCCATGCCTGGGGGTCACCCCTCCAGACCCCAGAACACCTCCTCCCAGTCACCCCTGACCCCCACCCATGCCTGGAGGACCCCCCCAGACCCTCTCCAGCCCCTGGAACACCTCCCCCCAGCCAGGGAGCATCCAGGCTGGGGACCCCAGCCCCTCTTCCACCCCCTGCCCTCCCAGCAGAGGTCCCTGGGCTTAGGAGGAAGCCTCTCAGCCCCCAGCAGCTGCCCTGGGAGGCTGGGGGGGAGGTGCTGAGCTGGCTCAGAGGGCACCCCCGGGGCGGGGGTGGGGGGCAGCAGGAGGGGGGCAGGGCAGGCCGTGGCTGCTGCTGTGCCAGGGCTGTGCCCTCCTCCGGCCCAGGCTGCCCCCCGGTGGCACCGCCTGGGAGCCTCTGCCCAGCTCTGCCGGCTCCACCTTCCCCCGGGGCAGGGCAGCTGGAAGACCCCCGCCCCAAAGACCCCTCCCCTCCCCACCCCCCAAACCCCACCCCCGACCCCCCCCCACGCCCTGCCCTGCTCCACCTCCCCAGGGCCCCTGCAGCCTGAGCTCAGCTCCCGTGGCCGCCCCTGGCACCCAGCCCCTGGCACCCAGCTCCTGGCACCCAGCCCCTGGCACCCAGCCCCTGGCACCCAGCCCCTGGCACCCAGCCCCTGGCACCCAGCCCCTGGCAGCTCCTGACCCTGTGGCACTCCCCCTGCCCAGCAGGGCTCACCCAGCACCACCACCCAGCACCACCCCCAGCACCACCAACCCCCCCTCTGTGCAATGAGGCTGAGCAAACCCAGTGCCCCCCCAGCCCTCCCAGTGCCCCCTCCCAGCCCTTTCAGCGACCCCCCCCCAAGCCCTCTCAGTAACCCCCCCCAAGCCCTCCCAGGGCCCTTCAGCCCTCCCAGTGCAACCCCCCAGCCCTCCCAGTGCCCCTCAAGCCCTCCCAGTGCCCCTCAAGCCCTCCCAGTGCCCCTCAAGCCCTCCCAGTGCCCCCCAGCCCTCTCAATGACCCCCCCCAGCCCTCCCAGCGACCCCCCCAGCCCTTTCAGTGACCCCCCCCAAGCCCTCCCAGTGGCCCCCAGCCCTTCCCAGTGCCCCCTCCCAGCGCACCCCCTAGCTCTCTCAGTGACCCCCCCAAGCCCTCTCAGCGACCCCTCCCCAGCCCTCCCAGCGCCCCCCAGCCCTCCCATCGCACCCCCCCCCCGTCCCCTTCCTCACCTCGGCCACCTGCAGCCAGCAGCCCCTGGCACAGCAGCAGCAGCCAGGCCGGGGGGCAGCGGCAGCCTCCCCCCAGAGGCATCTCCAGACGCCCCCCGCCCCCCCCGGAGGAGCCTCCTGCGCCCAGCACGGTGCCCGAAGACCAACTTCCTCCCCGGGCAGGGCTCCTTGCCCCCCTCCTCCTCCTCCTCTTCCTCCTCTTTGGGATCTCCCCACCCCCCTCCCTGCTCTCCTCCAGCCCAGGGTGGGCTCCGGGCTGGCTTTGGGGTCCCCGGGGGGGGGGGGGGGGGGCCGGGCCGGCTGCTGGCCGCCCCTGCGGTGCTGAGCCGGCTGTGGCCCCGCAGAGGAAGCTGATTCGAATCACCCAGGGCCCCGGGGGGGGGGGGGGGGGGGGTGGGGAAGGTTTTTAATGTGGGGGGAGGTTGGTCAGGAGGGGGAAGCTGCACCCAGGCACAGCCTGCCCGCGGTGGGTGACGTGGCCAGCACCACAGCCACGGGGCAGGGCAGGCTCCCAGCAGCAGGATTTGGCCCCCCCGGGGTGGAGGGAGCAGTGCCAGCCTCAGGGACCCCCTCCCCACTCAAGCTCAGGGGGGAGAGGGCAGCAGCACAGCCTCAGGGAGGAGGCTCCCAGTTGATTCTAGGGAGGGGCAGCTGGGGTGGATCCTGCTCCCCCCACCCTGTGCTTCCCACCCCAATTCCCTTAGCACAGCCATGCAGACCATCCTCATCCTCCTCCTCCTCATCTCCTCCTCCTTCTTCTTCCTCACCCAAGGTAAGCACGGGGGGGGGAAGAAGAATCCTTGGGGGCTGTGGGGTTTGGGTGTCCATGGGGCTGGTGGAGGAGGAATCCATGGGGCTGGAGGGGTTTGGGTGTCCATGGGGCTGGTGGAGGAGGAATCCATGGGGCTGGAGGGGTTTGGGTGTCCATGGGGCTGGTGGAGGAGGAATCCTTGGGGGCTGTGGGGTTTGGGCATCCATGGGGATGGTGGAGGAGGAATCCTTAGGGGCTGGAAGGGTTTGGGCATCCATGGGGCTGGTGGAGGAGGAATCCATTGGGGCTGGAGGGGTTTGGGTGTCCATGGGGATGGTGGAGGAGGAATCCTTAGGGGCTGTGGGGTTTGGGTGTCCATGGGGCTGGTGGAGGAAGCCTCCCTGGGGCTCCTGGGGTGGGGGGCAGGCAGCCCTGCAGTGAGCTGTGCCCAGCCTCTGCCCCAGCAGCTTGGGCTTGAGGTTTGCTTTGGGAACCTGCAGGGCTGGGCTGGGCTGGGTCTCATTCTGCCACCCCCAAGGAGCAAGGCAAGGACTTGGCCTGGGCTCAGAGCAGTCTCTGGGGGCTGGGGGGGAGGAAACAATTGCCTTCCCCCCTCCCCCTTTTCCCCTGCCTCCCCCCTCCCCCAAAGCAAAACTGAAAGCAGAAGGCTGGGTGCTCAGGGGGACCCCGAGAGTGGGGTCCTGCAGGGGGGGCTGCAGGGAGGAGTGGGAGAGTTCCCTGGGGTCCTGGAATGGTTTGGGCTGGAAAAGCCTCCTGAGAGCATCCAGGCCAAGCAGCAGCCCAACCCCAGGCTGGGCACCGACCCCTGGCCCCAGGGGCTGTGGCCACAGGGTCCTGGGAGCCCTCCAGGGCTTGGGGGCTCCAGCAGTGCCCTGGGCAGGCTGGGCCAGGCTTGGGGCAGCCTTGCAGGGGGGAAGCTCCTTCTCATGGGCAGCCCTGGGGCATCTTGAGGCCATTTCCTCTGCTCTCCTGAGAAGAGCTCAACCCCCAGCCTGGCTGCAGCCTCCTCTCAGGGAGCTGTGGAGAGGCAGAAGGTCTCCCCTCAGCCTCCTCAGCTGCTCCTCCCCCCCCAGCCCTCTTCTCCAGAGCCTTCCCCAGCTCTGTTGCCCTTCCCTGGCCCTGCTGCAGGCCTCAAGGTGCTGCTGGCAGTGAGGAGCCCAAGCCTGAGCCCCGAGAGCCAGGCTGAGCTCAGCCCTGGGGAGCAGGAGGGGCAGTGGGGCCGGGGGGAGGGGGAGCTGCAGAGGCCATGCAGCATCTCCCAGCCCTGAGCTCCCTCCCTGCCCCTCCTCAGCCAGAGGGCACCAGGGGTGCCAGGAACAAGCTGTGGCTGCCCCTGGAGCTCTGCAGCTGCTGCCCAGGGAGGGTCCTGAGGGGTGGGTGGAGGTTGGCTGCCCCCAGGATCGCAGCTGTGGGCTGCCCCCAGCGCCCAGCCCGGGGGGGCCCCAGCCCTGCCCTGCTCCTTTCCGTGCCTGCAGCCAGCCCTGAGCAGGCTCTGGGGGAGCCAGTTCCAGTTCCTCCTCCTCTGCCACCCTGCAGCTCCACTTCCCTGGGGCTGCCGAGGAGCAGGCAGCCAGCTCTGCAGCCTGGGGGCGGGCTGGGGTCGGGTTCCTCCTGCCCTTCGCTGTCTGAGGCTCCCAGAGAGGGATCCCCAGGCGCTGGGCTGGGGGCCGAGGGACCCCGCAGCGGTGGTGCCGCACGGAGGGAGCATCTGCCCGGCCCTGAGCTCCCTCCCTGCCCCTCCTCAGCCGCAGGGCACCAGGGGTGCCAGGAACAAGCTGTGGCTGCCCCTGGAGCTCTGCGGCTGCTGCCCAAGGAGCCTCGGGAGCCGTGGCAGGAGCTTGCGTGGAAGCTGAATCTGCACACGGGACCGCAGCAGCCGATCCTGGAGGTCCGGAACGGAACTGCCACCTCCTTCCCGGGTCCCTTCGCCGGCAGAGTCACTTTCCAGTGGCCAGAGCCCTCCCTGCAGCTCAGCCCCACCAGCGCAGCCGACTCCGGGCTCTACCTGGTGGAGTTCGGGCACCCCTCAGGGGCTGTCACCACCTTCTGCTTCCAGGTGGTGGTGTGGGGTGAGTCACCAGGACCCCCCCACCCCCTCCCCCAAGCCCCCCTGCTGCATCCCCACCGTCCCCCTCTCACCGGCTGTCCCCTCCCCCCAGAGCCTCTCCCCCAGCCCCTGCTGGAGACCCACATCGTGCACCGGGAGCAGGGCTGCTGCAACCTCTCCCTGCTCTGCAGCCTGCCTGCTGCCGGCAGCATCTCCTACAGCTGGTCCTGCCCCGGGGCTGCCCTGGCTGGGAACCAACCCTGGCTGCACCTGGAGGTCCAGGAAGGTGCTGAGGCCGTCCTGTGCCACTGCAATGCCAGCAACCCTGTGAGCTGGGTGGTGGCCAGCACTGATGTCTCAGCTGCCTGCCAAGCTGCAGCCTCAGGTCTGTGGGACCAGAGGGGTTTGGGGGGGAGGCTTTCTGCCCCCACCTCCCAAATGAGGCTGGGGGATTAACTCCATGGGATAGAGGAGGGAGGGGGGCACAGAGCACTGCTGCCACTGGAGGTGGGGACGTGGCAGGGGCAGGGCTCTGTGCCTGCACCTTGGGGACCCCTCAAGGCTTGGGTGTCCCCAGTTTGGGAGTCCCCCAGCCCCTGCCTCCCTTTGCAGATGGTTCCTGGAGCTACTGCCAGGGGAAGGGACTGCTCTGCCTGCTGGTGCTGGGCAGCCTGCTCACTGCTGTGGCCATCACTCACCTCCTGACCCAGCCCCGAGGGACCCCCTCCCAGCCCTCCCTGGGACCCAGGCAGAGACCCTCAGGAGCGGCCCCCGACCCCCCAGCCTGCTCTGGGCAGCAGGTTGGACCTCCAAACCACCTCACAGAGGAGCAGCTGTGAAGGGTGGAGAGCTGGCAGCCAACCTGAGCAGGAAGGAGGAGCTCCATGCTGGGCTGGATGAGACCTTTGGGCAGCCTGGGCTGGTGGAGCTGTCCCTGCCCGTGGCAGGGGGGGGTGGGGGTTGGAACTGGGAGAGCTTTAAGGTCCCTTCCAACCCAACTCATGCCTTGGATCGAGGACAATTGACTTTATTTCCCTCCCCACCTACCCCAGCATTCTGCATTTGGGGGTCCTGAGCAAGTCCTGGGTGGTTCTGGGGAGAAGAGAGAAACAGCCTTGGAGCTGGAGGGGTTTGGGGATCCATGGGGAGGAAGCATCCTTGGGGCCTGTGGGGTTTGGGCATCCATGGGGGTGAGGAATCCTTGGGGCTGGAGGGGTTTGGGGATCCATGGGGATGGTGGAGGAGGAATCCATGGGGCTGGAGGGGTTTGGGCATCCATGGGGATGGTGGAGGAGGAATCCATGGGGCTGGAGGGGTTTGGGCATCCATGGGGATGGTGGAGGAGGAATCCATGGGGCTGGAGGGGTTTGGGGATCCATGGGGATGGTGGAGGAGGAATCCATGGGGCTGGAGGGGTTTGGGCATCCATGGGGATAAGGAAACCTTGGGGCCTGTGGGGTTTGGGCATCCATGGGGGTGAAGAATCCATGGGGCTGGTGGGGTTTGGGCATCCATGGGGATGGTGGAGCAGGAATCCATGGGGCTGGTGGGGTTTGGGCATCCATGGGGAGGAAGCATCCTTGGGGCTGATGGGGTTTGGGTATCCATGGGGGTGAGGAATCCTTGGGGTCTGTGGGGTTTGGATATCCATGGGGATGGTGGAGGAGGAATCCATGGGGCTGGTGGGGTTTGGGGATCCATGGGGATGGTGGAGGAGGAACCCTTGGGGCCTGTGGGGTTTGAGCATCCATGGGGATGAGGAATCCTTGGGGCTGGTGGGGTTTGGGCATCCATGGGGATGGTGGAGGAGGAATCCATGGGGCTGGTGGGGTTTGGGGATCCATGGGGCTGGTGGAGGAGGAATCCATGGGGATGGTGGAGGAGGAATCCATGGGGCTGGAGGGGTTTGGGCATCCATGGGGGTGAGGAATCCTTGGGGCCTGTGGGGTTTGGGTATCCATGGGGAGGAAGCATCCTTGGGGCCTGTGGGGTTTGAGTATCCATGGGGGTGAGGAATCCTTGGAGCTGGTGAGGTTTGGGCATCCATGGGGGTGAGGAACCCTTGGGGTCTGTGGGGTTTGGATATCCATGGGGATGGTGGAGATGGAATCCATGGGGCTGGAGGGGTTTGGGTATCCATAGGGATGGTAGAAGAAGCATCCTTGGGGCCTGTGGGGTTTGGGCATCCCTGGGGCTGCTGGAAGAGAGCAAGAGGCACCAGGGCCAGCAGCTCCTAATCCGATCTCCCTGCCGTCTGCTCCTGGCCTCTGATCCGTGCTGCTAATCCCCTTAGGCTAAGCTCATTGCCTCCGTGGTGGCCCTGAGCCATCCCACAGCTCCCAGTTGGAGCCACTGGGAAAGTCTGACTGGGAGCTGGAGCTGGGGGGGGGGGGGGGGAGGTGAGGGGGGATATGCACAGGCTTGAGATGGGGGCTTGGGGATCCCCCCCCCCAGAGAAACAGCCCCCTCGGGGAGGAGGGTCCTGGTCCTGCTGGGATGGAGAGGCTTGGGAATGGGTCAGGGAGAGGCTTGGGAATGGGTCAGGAAGAGGCTTGGGAATGGGTCAGGGAGAGGCTTGGGAATGGGTCAGGGAGAGGCTTGGGAATGGGGAGCAGGGAGGGATGGGATCAGCTCAGCCTCCCCAGAAGGCTGAGAGCCAGCAGGGCAGCCAGGGGCTGGGGCAGCTGCTGGGGCCCAGCTCCAGCAGCCAGCAGCAGCCAGGCTGCAGCAGCTTGAACCTTGCTGGGGAGGGACACTGAGGCATGGCCTGAGCCCAGAATCCCCACCAGGGGAACCCTCCTTGGGCTGGGAGGGGACCAATTCCCTTTGGGGGGACCCTCCTTGGGCTGGGAGGGGACCAATTCCCACTGGGGAGACCCTCCTTGGACTGGGAGGGGACCAATTCCCATTGGGGAGACCCTCCTTGGACTGGGAGGGGACCAATTCTCATCGGGGAGGGGACCCTCCTTGAACTGGGAGGGGACCAATTCCCTTTGGGGGGACCCTCCTTGGACTGGGGGGGGACCAATTCTCATGGGGGGGGACCCTCCTTGGACTGGGAGGGGACCAATTCCCTTTGGGGGGACCCTCCTTGGGCTGGGAGAGCTTTGCCCAGGGAGCCACGGGCATGGGGAAGGCGAGGGCGGGAGGGAGGGAGGGCGAGGAGGGGGGGGGGGGTGGGAGGAGGGAGAAGAAAGGGAAGGGATGAAAGGGAAGCGTTTCCCTCGTCGCAGGGAGCAGGCTGAGGAGGCAGGGAAGCGGCGGCGGCTCCTTGAGGCGCCGCATTGCGGAGGCTGCTCCCAGGCAGCGCTGCCGCCGCTGCCTCCTGCCCCTGCCCGCTCCGCCCGGGGGGCGCCCGGCGAGGGCGGCGGCGGCGGAGGGAGGCAGAGGATGGAGGCGAGGAGGTGGGGAAGGAGGAAAAGGGCGACGGGGGGATCGTGGTCTGTGCGGAGTGGTGGGCTGGGGGCTCAGGGATCAGCTCAGGAGTCGAACATCTCAGGGATCGAAGAGCCGGGCTGGGAGCTCCGGGGTCGCAGCACGCCTCGGGGTGGGCTCGCAGCCCGCAGGAGGGGATGGATGCAGGAGGCGATTCCTGCCCTGGCTCCGCCGAGCCGCAGCCCGGCCCTGCGGGGTCCCAGCCGGGCTCCGCTCCCGGCCCGCGGAGGGAAGGAGAAGCCGCAAGGATGGGAAGCGAACTGCGGCGCCAGGCGCTGGGCTCTGCCCAAGAGGTGGCAGCAGCCGACCGCGCTTGGCGGCACCAGGCTTGGCCCCGGCCCTGGGCGGGCTTAGACCTGGCCCTGCCTGGGGTCCCCCTCCTCATCCGCCCCGCTGGAGCTGAGCCCTGGCTCCCCGTGCTGCTCCCAAACCCCTCGGGCAAGAGAGAACTGGGAGGAGAAACCTTGGGAGAGGGCTGGAGGATGGCTGCGGGGTGGGATCGTGGCTTGGGCTGGAAGAGAGCTCCAAGGTCCTGGAGTCCAACCCTGCCCCGGGGCACCACCACCACCCCCCCCAGGGCCCTCAGCACCACAGCTCCAGGGCTGGGGAAGCCTCCCCCAGGGATGGAGGCTCCAGCACTGCCCTGGGGCAGCCTGGGCCAGGCCTGGGCCAAGCCTCCAGGGGCAGAAATTGTTCCTCAGGGCCAAGCTGAACCTCCCCTGGGGCAACCTGAGCCTCCCCTGGGGCAAGCTGAGGCCATCTCCTCTTGTCCTGGCCCTTGCTCCTTGCCAGAAGAGCCCAACCCCCACCTGGCTCCAGCCTCCTCTCAGGGAGCTGTGGGGAGCAGGGAGGTCTCCCTCAGCCTCCTCCTCTCAGGGAGCTGTGGAGAGCACTGAGGTCTCCCTCAGCCTCCTCCTCTCAGGGAGCTGTGGAGAGCACTGAGGTCTCCCTCAGCCTCCTCTCAGGGAGCTGTGGAGAGCACTGAGGTCTCCCTCAGCCTCCTCCTCTCAGGGAGCTGTGGAGAGCACTGAGGTCTCCCTCAGCCTCCTCCTCTCAGGGAGCTGTGGAGAGCACTGAGGTCTCCCTCAGCTTCCTCTCAGGGAGCTGTGGAGAGCACTGAGGTCTCCCTCAGCCTCCTCTCAGGGAGCTGTGGAGAGCACTGAGGTCTCCCTCAGCCTCCCCTTCTCCAGGCTGGAACTGGATGATCCTGAAGGTCCCTTCCCACCCAGCCCCCTCCAGGAGTCCCTGATCCACACCAGGACCCTGCTGGAGTGGGAGCTGCCCCTTCTTCTCCTGCCCACCCCAGGGCAGAGCCAGGCCCTGGCACCTCCTGGCACCCTGGCAGCTGCCACCACTTCCTCCACCAAGCCCATCCCTAACCCACTCACCACTTCCCTCTCCCTACCCAGCCTGCTGCCAGCCCCCAGCCCTCCCTCCAGCCCCCCGGGGGGGGGTGGGGGTGGTTTCCTGGGCCCCCTGGCACTCAGCCCCATGAGCTGAGAGCCCAAATCTCTGCCCAGCCCCACACGAGGAGGTCGCCATGGCCAGGACCACTCTTCTCTGCTGCCTGCTGCTGGCGGCAGCCGGGGGTAAGGCTTCTCCCCGGGGGCCCGGGGGTGGGCACTTTGCCCCCCCGGGGATGCCAGGCAGGGAATGATGGGCGAGGGAACACCCCTGGGGGTTCTTTTTTGAGGGGGGTGGGGTGAGGGGCTGGGGGAGAGATGGAGACCACCCCCTCCCCGCCGCCGGGAGAGCTTCCCTGCCGTGGGCTGCTCCTCACTCAGCCTCCCGGCGGCGCCTTGCAGGTCCCAGGCTGCTGTCGGCCGAGCTGCTGGTGGGGCTGTGGGGCCAGCCCTTGGCTTTCCCACCCCCCGACGGGCTGGAGTCCGCAGACATCGCCAGGGTCCTGTGGAGCACCGAGGGAGCTCACATCGCCGAGGCCAAGCCCAGGGAGAAGTTGTTCAGGGTCGACCTCCTGCCCAGCTTGCGGCGCCGGCTGCTCCTCCACCCCTCCAACCTCTCCCTGGAGATCAGAGCCCTGAGGGAGGAGGATGAAGGCTTCTACCAGGTGGTTGTGGACACCTTCTCGGACCCCACCAGCCCCCGGAGCTCCTCTTACTTCTTGCAAGTCCTCGGTGAGAGGAGGGGAAGCAGGCGTCGGGTTCGGTCCCCCGCGGCGGGGGGATGGCACTGGGGGATGCCCCAAGCCCACCCACCCCACGGCAGCTCCAGCTGGGGCGTGAGGAGGAGCAAGGAGGAGCCTGGGGTGGGAGGAGAGATTCCTCTTCCTCTTTCAGTGTCAGTGCTCAAGCACTGCACCCACTGGGGTGCTGCAGCCAGCCCTGGGGGCACCCAGCCCTCCAAGGGTCCCCCAGACCTCCAAGGGTCCTGCACCCACAGACCCCAACACTGGTGCCACCCTCCTGGGGTGCTGCAGCCAGCCTTGGGGGCACCCAGCCCTCCAAGGGTCCCCCAGCCCTCCAAGGGTCCCTCAGCCCTCCAAGGGTCCTGCACCCACAGACCCCAGCCCCAGTGCCACCCTGTGGGGTGCTGCAGCCAGCCCTGGGGGCACCCAGCCCTCCAAGGGTCCCCCAGGCCTCCAAGGGTCCTGCACCCACAGACCCCAACCCTGGTGCCACCCTCCTGGGGTACTGCACCCAGCCTTGGGAGCACCCACAGACCCCCTCAAGGTGGGGAGCAGTGCCCTGCCCCCCAACCAAGCACTGTGCCCCCTGGCTCACACCCTGCCCTGTGCCCACAGGTAGCTCACCCTGGACAGCAGCTGGCACCAGTGACAGACCAGGAGGACAGAGCAGGAGCACTGTGGGACCTCAGGGAGTGACCAATCCCCATGCCAGCGACACCACAGGGCAGGGTGGGGGTCCAGGGCAGCCCCCAGGCAGTGGTGGGGAGCCAGGGAGGTGTGGGGGGCAGGGCCACTACTGCATGGTGAAAGGCTACCTGGTGGCCACCATCCTGGGGCTGATGGTGGTGCTGGTGGCCACCATCCACCTGGTGACCAGGGACAAAGCCACCAGGCCAGCAGGGGAGGTCCCAGTGGGGCTGAAGGCAAGGTTTGAGCCCCTCAGCATCCTTGCTCCTCAGGGATCATCCCCGTGGCAGTGATCTGGGGCTCCAGGAGTGGGGGGTCCCAGCCAGGCAAAGCCACCACTGCCCCCTCCCCCCCTAAAGTCCTCCTGGCCCTCAGGAGCCCAACCCTGACCCCAGGCTGCCAGCTGTGCCCTCCCCAGTGCCCAGCCCAGGGGTGGGAGGCACAATCCCTACCCTGCTCCTCCTGCTGCCCACCCTGGGGGCTGCTCCCTGCCAGGCTGCTGCTGCCCTTCTTGGCCACCTGGGCACCCCCTGGGCTGGCACCAACCCCCACCCCGAGGTCCTTTCCCACTGCCCCCAGCCTGGAGCCCTCCCTGGGGCTGCAGGACTCAGCCTTTGGCCTGGTTGGACCTCATCCCATTGACCTCACTCGCGGACCCAGCCCGGCCAGAGCCTTCTGCAGAGCCTCCAAGAGCTCAACCCCCGACCTGATGTCATCCACACACGGCCTGAGGCTGCCCCCCAGCCCTCAAGGAACCTCCTCCAGGACGCTTCCACCGCTGGGATTTCCTCAGCTCCACCTTCCCAGCCCTGCAGGCGGCGCCGGGAGGCAGCTCAGGACCTCCTCCACCCCTCCTGCAGTTTATCAGCAGTGAATTATTTAGCGGTGACCCCGAGCAGGAGCCTCCAGGCATCAATTATTGAGTGGCAGATCTGTCAAGAAGTCCTCATAAATAAGTGAGCTGCTGCCTCCTCCCTGCTCCCTCTGCAGCACTCCTGCAAGCTCCCAGCTAAACGGCCTCCTGGGGAAAGGCCTCAGCCAGCTGCCTCCCCACCCAGGGCTGGGCAGAGGAGGAGGAGGAAGGAGAACGCTGCCAGGGCGACCTGAGGGTCCCAGCCCCTGCTGATTCCATCCCTTGGTGATTCCATCCCTGCTGATTCCATCCCTGCTGATTCCATCCCTGCTGATTCCATGCATGGAGATTCCACCCTTGGTGATTCCATCCTTGGTGATTCCATCCCTGCTGCTTCCATCCCTGCTGCTTCCATCCCTGCTGCTTCCATCCTTGCTGATTCCACCCTTGGTGATTCCATCCCTGCTGCTTCCATCCATGGAGATTCCATCCATGGAGATTCCATCCCTGCTGATTCCATCCCTGCTGATTCCATCCTTGGTGATTCCATCCCTGCTGATTCCATCCCTGCTGATTCCATCCTTGGTGATTCCATCCCTGCTGATTCCATCCCTGCTGATTCCATCCTTGGTGATTCCATCCCTGCTGATTCCATCCCTTGGTGATTCCATCCCTGCTGATTCCATCCCTGCTGATTCCACCCTTGGTGATTCCATCCCTGCTGATTCCATCCCTGCTGATTCCATCCCTGCTGATTCCACCCTTGGTGATTCCATCCCTGCTGATTCCATCCCTTGGTGATTCCATCCCTGCTGATTCCATCCCTGCTGATTCCATCCCTTGGTGATTCCACCCTTGGTGATTCCATCCCTGCTGATTCCATCCTTGGTGATTCCATCCCTGCTGATTCCACCCCTGGTGATTCCATCCCTGCTTCTTCCATCCCTGCTGCTTCCATCCCTGCTGATTCCACCCTTGGTGATTCCATCCCTGCTTCTTCCATCCCTGCTGCTTCCATCCATGGAGATTCCACCCCTGCTGCTTCCATCCCTTGGTGATTCCATCCCTGGTGATTCCATCCATGGAGATTCCATCCCTTGCTGTTTTCATCCATGGTGATTGGTTCCACCCCTGCTGATGGGATGAGGATGGAGATGGGGATGTGAGTGAGGCTGGTGATAGAAATGGAATGGGGATGGAGATAAGGAGAGGGATGGGGGTGGAGATGCTAGAGTTGGGTTGGGGATGAGGATAAGGACAGGGATGGGATGGTGACAGGGCTGATGAAGGGATGGGGATGGAGATAAGGACAGGGATGGGATGGAGATGGAGATAGGGATGGGGATGGAGATGGGGATGGAGGTGGAGGTGGTGATGGAGGTGGAGATAGGGATGGAGGTGGAGGTAGAGGTGGAGATGGAGATGGGGATGGAGGTGGAGATGGAGATGGAGATAGGGATGGGGATGGGGATGGAGATGGAGATAGGGATGGGGATGGAGATAGAGATGGGGATGGGGATGGAGGTGATAGGGATGGGGATAGGGATGGAGATGGGGATGAGCACGGACACAGGGGTGGAGACAGAGCCCAGGGACATCCTCCTACCCCCTCCTCAGCTCAACCCCCACCTCAGCCTCTCTGCCTGATGCCGGTGGGAGCTCCTCTGGCCCATCCCCCACCTGCTAGTGTGTGCTTGAATAATTGAGAGCGAGTTGGGGGGGGGAGAGAAGGGGAAGCAGGGACAAGGGGAGGGGAGGAGGAGGAAGGGCGGGGGGACACCCAGACGATTATTTATTGAACGGGGCCAGCGTGTTAACAAGAGGAGGATCTGATCCTGGGTGACAGATGTCTGCTTCATTAGCACCTCTGTCCCCGCAGCCCAGCCCGGCAGGCAAACAAACAGCTCCGACGAACGAAGCCTCCTTAGAAGATGTCAGCACACGCCAGAAATTAGCAGAAAGGGCAGGGGAGGGGGGTGGGAAGGCCGAAGGGACGAGGTGGAGGAGGTGGAGGAGGCGGAGGAGAGGGTTTGGAGGGGTGGTGGAACCTCCCCGGGGCGCTGCTCGCCGACGTCGGGAGGACTCAGCCCCCCGGGCTTGGGGGATAAGAGAGGCTCGGAGGTGGTGGTGGCGGTTTGGGTAAATCCCCCGACCAGACGGCACCTGGATGCCCCTCAGAGCCCTGCGGGAGGAGCTGCTGGGGAGGGAGGAGGGAGTGGGGGTTGCCCCCTGCCCGCCCGCTCCGCTCCGCGGCGTCCGAGGGCCGAGGTCGTCCCCGGCTCGCTCGGCGACGTCCGAATTAAGTTGGGTATTAAAGGGGGGTGGGGAAAGGGAGGGGGGGGAAGGGGATGGCAAGAGCGGTCAGGGATTGGAAGAGGCTGCCCGGGGAGGTGGTGGAGTCTCCAGCCCCGGAGGTGGTCCAGAAACGTGCGGCCACGGCGGCTGGGGCCAGGGGTTGGGGGCCTTAAACCCACCACGGGTTGATGTCGGCCTGGCTGAGCTTGGCCTGGCTGAGCTTGGCCTGGGTGATCCTGGAGGTCTTTCCCAACCCCAACAGTTCCCTGGTTCCCTTGGAGTCTCCTCTTCCTTGCCTGCTGCCAGCACCGTGGGAATGGCAGGGGGGGTGGAGGTGGGGAAACTGAGGCACTGAGGAGCAAAGGTCCTGCAGCACCCTGGAGGAGCTCTTCAGGGAGGAAAGGAGAGATGGAGATGATGGAGGTGGAGCTGGAGGTGGGAGCTGATCTCTTCTCCTCGGTCTCAGGTGATAGAAGACAGGAGGAAATGAGCTGAGGTCGTGCCAGGGGGAGGTTCAGGTTGGCCACCAGGAACCATTTCTGCCCTGCAAGGGTGGTCAGGGCCTGGCCCAGGCTGCCCAGGGAGGTTTGTGGAGTCCCCAGCCCTGGAGGTGCTCAGGAACCCTGTGGCCATGGCCCCTGGGGCCAGGCTTTGGGGGCCAGGGTGGTACTGGGGTGCTGCTTGGGCCTGGGTGCTCTCAGAGGACTTTTCCAACCTCAGCTGGGATGCCAAGGAGCAGCCAGGGAAGGGTGGGCAGGAGGAGCTGGGGGCAGGATTAGTGCTGGCAGCTCAGGCTGGAACCTCAGAGCCAGCTGGGGCCGGGCTGGGGGAAGGGGGGGAAGGAGCAGAGAGGATTTTCCCCCCCTCCCCTGCCCAGGATTAGTGCAAGGCACTGCCAGGGGGTGGCTGGGTGAGGGGTTTGGGGTGCTGGGGTCCTGGGGGAGCAGGGAAGGGTTAAACTGCAATCCAGGCCGCTGCCCACTTCAGGCTGGCACAGCTGGGAGGTGGGGGGTGGGTGATGGATGCCACCCTGGCACTGCAGCCCCCCGGGGTGGGGTGGGGGACACCCTCCAGCAGGGCCCCATCTGTTTGGTGTCCCTTCAGCAAATGCCTCCATCAGGACCTGCTGTGAGCTGGCACCCAGCACCCCCTTGGCACCCAGCACCCCCCTTGGCACCCAGCACCCCCTTGGCACCACGGAGCCAGCCTGGGGACTCAAGGGAAGCCAAACCCAGCCTGGTCCCCTGGGAGCTGGAGTCCCACCTGGGACCACCTCCCCCTGGCCCTCCTCTGTGCTGGGAAAGGGGAGGAGGGGAGGGGGAAGGGGAGCAGTGGCTTGGGAAAGGTTTAGCACCCAGCACCCAGGGAGGATTCTCTGGTGTCTAACACAGGGTTGAGCCCACCCAGGGTGGTCCCAGTAGCTCCCACCCCCCACTTCCCCCTCCCCACCCCACCCCCAGCCTCCATCACTTCCCTGCTTCCTTCTTGTTGAGCCCTGGGAGAGCAGGAAGCTAAATCCCTTCCCCTCCATCATCCCACCCTGGCACCTCAAATCCTTAGGGGGGACCCCAAAACCTTCCTAAAACCCCCCAAAAGCCCCCTCAAAACCCCTCCAGCCTCTCCCAACCCCCCTCAAAACCCCTCCAGCCTCTCCCAACCCCCCTCAAAACCCCTCCAACCTCCCCCCAAGCCCCCCCAAGCCCCTCCAACCTCCCCCCAAGCCCCTCCAACCCCTCCAACCTCTCCCCAAACCCCTCCAACCTCCCCCCAAGCCCCTCCAACCTCTCCAACCTACCCCCAAACCCCTCCAACCTCCCCCCAAACCCTTTCAACCTCCTCCCCAAATCTCCTCGGGACCCCCTCTAGCCTCCCCCCCCCCCCAAAACCTTTCCCACTGGACCACCTTGCCCAGAGAAGTTGTGGAGGTTCCAAGCTTGGAGGTGTTCCAAGCCAGGGGGGATGGGACCTTGAGCCACCTGGTCCAGCAGGAGGTGTCCCTGCCCTTGGAGGGGAGGGGGCTGGACCTGGGTGGGCTTGGGGGTCCCTTCTGGGTGGGCTTGGGGGTTCCTTCCAACCCATTCCATGGTCCTAGGAACCCCCAGTGCCCATGGAGGGGGAGTTGGACCTGGGTGGTCTTGGAGGTCCCTTCCAACCCATTCCATGATCCTAGGAGCCCCCAATGCCCATGGAGGGGGGGCTGGACCTGGGTGGTCTTGGGGGTCCCTTCTGGGTGGTCTTGGGGGTCCCTTCTGGGTGGTCTTGGGGGTCCCTTCCAACCCATTCCATGATCCTATGAACCCTCAGTGCCTATGGAGGGGGGGCTGGGCCTGGGTGGTCTTGGAGGTCCCTTCTGGGTGGTCTTGGGGGTCCCTTCCAACCCATTCCATGATCCTATGAACCCTCAGTGCCTATGGAGGGGGGGCTGGACCTGGGTGGTCTTGGGGGTCCCTTCTGGGTGGGCTTGGGGGTCCCTTCTGGGTGGTCTTGGTGGTCCCTTCTGGGTGGGCTTGGGGGTCCCTTCTGGGTGGGCTTGGGGGTCCCTTCCAACCCATTCCATGATCCTATGAACCCCCAGTGCCCATGGAAGGGGAGTTGGACCCAGATAGTCTTAGAGGTCCCTTCCAACCCAACCCCTTCCATGTTCCTATGACCCTCCCCAACCTCCCACCCCCTCCCCCCCGCCTCCAAGCCCTCCTCCCCCCCCCGCTCCCGACCCGGCTGGAGCCGGGGGGGCGGCTAATGAGCGTCCCCCTCGTTAACGCTTCCCCCCTCGGGCGCATTCCCGGCTAATGAGCCTCGGGACGGCTCCTGGAAGCGGCTGGGAGCCATTCGGAGCCGTGCGGACGTCCCTCTGACGCTGATCAGCCCTGGCAGGGATGGAGCCCCGCGGCCCGCGGAGCACCGCGGGGGCTGCCGCCGCCGCCGCCCGGGGGGCAGCAGGGAGGGCAAGGAACGGCCGGTGCCAGCCCCGTGCTGGAGGGGGGCTGGGGGAACCCCCCGGGGCAGAGGGGCAGCAGAACCTCCTTTGCCCTGCTGGCCAAACTCTCCTCCGTGCCCCCCCCCAGCAGACCCTTGGGCATCGTCTTGCCCACGGGGGCGACACCTTGGGCACCTTCTTGCCCTCTCCCCTCCCCTATCCATCACTGCCCCCCCCCCCAGCAGACCCTTGGAGCCTCCTTGCCCACTGGGGGGGCACCTTGGGCACCTTCTTGCCCTCTCCCCTCCCCTATCCATCACTGCCCCCCCCCCCAGCAGACCCTTGGAGCCTCCTTGCCCACTGGGGGGGCACCTTGGGCACCTTCTTGCCCCCTCCCCTCCCCTATCCATCACTGGGTGCTGCTGGGGCAGAGGGGCAGCAGAACCTCCTTTGCCCTGCTGGCCAAAGTCTTCTCCATGCCAGCAGACCCTTGGAGCCTCCTTGCCCGCGGGGGGGGGGCACCTTGGGCACCTTCTTGCCCCCTCCCCTCCCCTGTCACTGGGTGCTGCTGGGGCAGAGGGGCAGCAGAACCTCCTTTGCCCTGCTGGCCAACCTCTCCTCCATGCCAGCAGACCCTTGGGCATCGTCTTGCCCACGGGGGGGGGCACCTTGGGCACCTTCTTGCCCTCTCCCCTCCCCTATCCATCACTGCCCCCCCCCCCCCAGCAGACCCTTGGAGCCTCCTTGCCCACGGGGGGGGCACCTTGAGCACCTTCTTGCCCTCTCCCCTCCCCTATCCATCACTGCCCCCCTCCCCAGCAGACCTTTGGAGCCTCCTTGCCCGCGGGGGGGGGCACCTTGAGCACCTTCTTGCCCTCTCCCCTCCCCTATCCATCACTGCCCCCCCCCCCAGCAGACCCTTGGAGCCTCCTTGCCCGCGGGGGGGGCACCTTGGGCACCTTCTTGCCCCCCTCCAGCACTGCCCACTGCTGCTCTGCGGAGCTGCTCCCCAGCAGCTCCCTCCCCCCGCCCTGTCCTGCTGCAGGAGGTTGTCCCTCCCCCCCCCTAGGGGCAGGACCCCTCCCCTCGCCCTGCTTGCACCTCCTGAGCTTCCTCTCCCCCAGCCTTGCGCTTAGCCAGCCCTGAACTCCAAGCTCGGCACCTGGAGGGGGGCAGGGAGAGGTCTCCCCAGGGGCCCCCGCGGAGCTGCCACCCCTCTCCCCACCGGCACCACCACAACCTCGGCACCACCACCCCCCCGGAGGAATTTCAGTGGGAGAGGAGATGGAGGAGTGGAGAGAGAGGTCTGAAGGAGTCTGTGGAGCAGAGAGGAAGAGGGGAAGAGGTCAGGGGAGGAGAGGAATTTGCTGACAGGAGGGGAGAGGAGAGGAGAGAAATCTGCCACGCTGGCTGCTGGGGAGCAGGGGGGATGGACACAGCACCCCCCCGAGGAGCAGAGCTGGGGGTGGGGGGGGGAATCATCACAGCCATCATAGGACCCTCCCCAAGGACCCCCAAAACCTTGGCTGATGGAGGGGTGAAGCTCCCCCCATGGGGCAGCACAGCTTGGGCCAGCTTGGCACTGGCCCCCAGCAGCCCTTGGGGGCTTGGGGGGGGGGTTAGGCAAAGCCATCCTGGCCTTGGGGGGTGGGCAGGAGGTTGGAAGAGGTTCTCCTCCCCTTCTCCTCTGCCCTGGAGAGGACACCTCTGGAGGGCTGGGGCCAGGGCTGGGCTCCCCTCCAGCTGGAGAGGGCCTGGGAGCTGCTGGGGGGAGTCTAGGGAGGGGGGCTGGGAAGGTGCTGAGGGGACCTGGAGCAAAGGCTGAGAGCTGCCTGGGGCTGAGAGCCTGGAGGAGAGCAGCCCCAGAGGGGAGCTGAAGGCTGGGGGGGGGCAAGGGGCTGGGGCTGGCAGCTGCCCAGGGGTGCCCAGGGAGGGGGCAAGGGGCTGGGGCTGGCAGCTGCCCAGGGGAGCCCAGGGCCAAGGGGCACAGAGTGGAGCCCAGGAGGGGGAAAGCTGTTTGGGGGGAGGCTGCTGGAGGCCTGGAGCTGCCTGAGCCCAGAGAGGTTGTGGAGAGCTCCCAACCCTCCCTGGGCACTGTGCCCCCTGGGGGGAGCCCTGCTGGAGCCAGGGGGGCTGCAGGAGCTGCTCTCCAGGGGTTCCCTTCACCCCCTCCAGGCTGGGGCTCTGTGCCTCCAAGCTCCTCAAGGTCTCTCCAGGGGTTCTGTGCCAACCTCCAGCCACCAGCCCGGGATGAAGGAACCCCCAAAGCTGCCCCAGGGCTGAAACAGCCTCTGCTGGGAAGCCTCCTGGAAGCAATCCTTGACCTTCCTGCTGCCTCTGGTGGTGGTGGTGGTGGCTGCTCAGCCTCTTGGAGCTCCTGCCCCCAAAAAAATCCTGGGATTGTTTTGGTTGGAAAAGACCTTGAGGATCCTGGGGCCCAACCCAGCCCAGCGCTGCTCTCCCACCCCCTTGGCAGGAGCTGAGGAGCTTCTGCTGCTGACTCAGGCTCTGGGTCCCAGTTCTGATGTTTGCCTCTCAAAGCCTCAGGGCTCAAAGTTCCATGGAGGAAAAGAGAGGAAAAGAGGAGAGGGAAGGGAAGGGAGAAGGGAAGGGAAGGGAGAAGGGAAGGGAGAAGGGAAGGGAGAAGGGAAGGGAGAAGGGAAGGGAGAAGGGAAGGGAGAAGGGAAGGGAGAAGGGAAGGGAGAAGGGAAGGGAGAAGGGAAGGGGGAAGGGAAGGGGGAAGGGAAGGGAGAAGGGAAGGGAGAAGGGAAGGGAGAAGGGAAGGGAGAAGGGAAGGGAGAAGGGAAGGGAGAAGGGAAGGGAGAAGGGAAGGGAGAAGGGAAGGGAGAAGGGAAGGGAGAAGGGAAGGGAGAAGGGAAGGGAGAAGGGAAGGGAGAAGGGAGGGAGAAGGGGAAGGGAGAAGGGAAGGGAGAAGGGAGGGAGAAGGGAAGGGAGAAGGGAAGGGAAGGGAAGGGAAGGGAAGGGAAGGGAAGGGAGAAGGGAAGGGAGAAGGGAAGGGAGAAGGGAAGGGAGAAGGGAAGGGAGAAGGGAAGGGAGAAGGGAAGGGAGAAGGGAAGGGAGAAGGGAAGGGAGAAGGGGAGGGAGAAGGGGAGGGAGAAGGGGAGGGGGAGAGGGAGAAGGGAAGGGAAGGGAAGGGAAGGGAAGGGAAGGGAAGGGAAGGGAAGGGAAGGGAAGGGAAGGGAAGGGAAGGGAAGGGAAGGGGAAGGGAAGGGAAGGGAAGGGGGAAAGGGGAGGGGGAAAGGGGAAGGGGGAAAGGGGAAGGGGGAAAGGGGAAGGGGGAAAGGGGAAGGGGGAAAGGGGAAGGGGGAAAGGGGAAGGGGGAAAGGGGAAGGGGGAAAGGGGAAGGGGGAAGGGGGAAAGGAAAAGAGAATAAAAATCTAAAGAAGCTCAAAAAAGAAACTTCCCCCCCAAAAAAACCCAAACCCCAACAACAACCAACCCAAACCCTCCCAAACCCAACCCAAATCCAATCCCAACACCAGGAGAGGGCTGAAGCCTCCACCGAGGTCTTAGCAAGCTGCACTCAGCCAGGGAAAGCTTCCCGAGGCTGGGGCTGGCATCTGCCCAGGGGTGCCCAGGGAGGGGGTAAGGGGCTGGGGCTGGCAGCTGCCCAGGGGTGCCCAGGGAGGGGGCAAGGGGCTGGGGCTGGCAGCTGCCCAGGGGTGCCCAGGGAGGGGGCAAGGGGCTGGGGCTGGCAGCTGCCCAGGGGTGCCCAGGGAGAGGGCAAGGGGCTGGGGCTGGCATCTGCCCAGGGGTGCCCAGGGAGAGGGCAAGGGGCTGGGGCTGGCAGCTGCCCAGGGGTGCCCAGGGAGGGGGCAAGGGGCTGGGGCTGGCAGCTGCCCAGGGGTGCCCAGGGAGGGGGCAAGGGGCTGGGCTGGCAGCTGCCCAGGGGTGCCCAGGGAGGGGGCAAGGGGCTGGGGCTGGCAGCTGCCCAGGGATGCCCAGGGAGAGGGCAAGGGGCTGGGGCTGGCATCTGCCCAGGGGTGCCCAGGGAGAGGGCAAGGGGCTGGGGCTGGCATCTGCCCAGGGGTGCCCAGGGAGAGGGCAAGGGGCTGGGGCTGGCAGCTGCCCAGGGGTGCCCAGGGAGGGGGCAAGGGGCTGGGGCTGGCAGCTGCCCAGGGGTGCCCAGGGAGAGGGCAAGGGGCTGGGGCTGGCAGCTGCCCAGGGGTGCCCAGGGAGAGGGCAAGGGGCTGGGGCTGGCAGCTGCCCAGGGGTGCCCAGGGAGAGGGCAAGGGGCTGGGGCTGGCAGCTGCCCAGGGGTGCCCAGGGAGAGGGCAAGGGGCTGGGGCTGGCATCTGCCCAGGGGTGCCCAGGGAGGGGGCAAGGGGCAGGAGGATTTGGGGAGCTGCTGAAAGCCTTCAGCCAGAGCCTGCAGCCAGGGCTCAGAGGGATCTGGGGCAAAGGAAGAGGGAAAAGAGAGGATGGAAGGGGGGGGGAGGTGCATGGGTGACCTGCTGGGGGGTGATGTGGGGCTTTGAAGGGGGGTTCGGGGGGGGGGGGAGCAGGGTCAGAGGTCCAGGGAGGTGGTATGGGGTCCTGAGTGTGGAGGGGGTGGGGTCTGGGTGGGTGCTGTGGGGTCTGGGTGGGTGCTGTGGGGTCCTAAGTAGGTGCTGTGGGGTCTGGGTGGGTGCTGTGGGGTCCTAAGTAGGTGCTGTGGGGTTGGAATGGGTGCTGTGGGGACTGGGTGGGTGCTGTGGGGTCTGAGTGGGTGTTGTGGGGTCTGGGTGGGTGCTGTGGGGTCCTGATTAGGTTCTGGGGGGTCCTCAGTAGGTGCTGTGTGGTCTGGGTGGGTGCTGTGGGGTTGGAATGGGTGCTGTGTGGTCCGGGTGGGTGCCGTGGGGTCCTGCGTGGCTGCTGTGGGGTCTGGGTGGGTGCTGTGGGGTCGGAATGGGTGCTGTGGGGTCTGGGTGGGTGCTGTGGGGTCCTAAGTAGGTGCTGTGGGGTCTGGGTGGGTGCTGTGGGGTCCTAAGTAGGTGCTGTGGGGTTGGAATGGGTGCTGTGGGGACTGGGTGGGTGCTGTGGGGTCTGAGTGGGTGCTGTGGGGTCTGGGTGGGTGCTGTGGGGTCTGAGTGGGTGTTGTGGGGTCTGGGTGGGTGCTGTGGGGTCCTGATTAGGTTCTGGGGGGTCCTCAGTAGGTGCTGTGTGGTCTGGGTGGGTGCTGTGGGGTTGGAATGGGTGCTGTGTGGTCCGGGTGGGTGCCGTGGGGTCCTGCGTGGCTGCTGTGGAGTCTGAATGGGTGCTGTGGGGTCTGGGTGGGTGCTGTGGGGTCGGAATGGGTGCCGTGGGGTCCGGGTGGGTGCCGTGGGGTCCTGCGTGGGTGCGTGGGATCCCCCTAACACGTCCGTACCCTCCCCCCCCGCAACCGCCGGCCCGCACCCCCCCCTCCAAGCACACGCATGACGCTCACCCCCCCCAAAAACACGCAGCCCCCCCCTTCCCCTCCCCCCACCCCCCTCAGGCCCCTCCCCTTCAAGCCCCTCCCCCCGGCCCGGGCCCTCCCCTCCCGTTCCCCCCCCCCCCCCCCCTCCTCCCCGCTCACTCCGGGGCTCGGCGCGGTCGGAGCGGAGCCGGCAGCAGGGATCCCGCGGTGGATCCTTCCCCGCTCCCCGCCCCACCGGGCCATGCTTTAACGGGGCCGGTACCGGGGTGAGGGGGCCAAGGCAACCCCCAACCCCCGCCCCAACCCCCCCCCTCCCCTAAAAACACCGAACCCCCCCTCCCCCTCCCCCCCCCAAACTTCCAGCTCCCGGTGCCCGGAGCGCGGTCGGGACGGGAGCATGCGGATCCTCCTCCTCTGCCTTCTGACTCTCGCTGATAGCCACGGGCAAGGTGGGTACCGGCACCGGGCAGCGCCGGGCACGGAGCCCCGGGGACCGGGGACCGAGCCCCGAGAACCGGGAACCGGGGAGCGGGAGCGGGGAAGCGGAGATCGGGAGCGGGGAACCGAGCACCAAAGGGACCGGGAATTTGGAGCATCGGGGACCGGGAATCGCGGGGCTGAGCCCCTGAGGACCGGCAACCGAGCATCGAAGATGGGGGACCGGGAAGAGGGGAAGCGAGGACCGAGCCCCGGGGACCGAGCCCCGGGGACCGAGCCCCGGGGACCGGAGGCGGCCCCGAAGTGCGAGTCCCAACTCCGCGGGCAGCGCTCCAGCCGCCGCTCCGGTTCGGCGCCGTTGCTGCCCCGTTCGCCGTAGGGTGGGAGCCGGGGGCCGGGCTTGCGGGGGGGGCCAAGGCGGCGCTTTCAGGCTCCGGGAACCGCTGGTTCGGGGCTGGTATTGGGGGGGGCGGGGAGCTGTTCGGTGTCGGTAGGAGCCCCCCTGCCCCCCATCCTCCCAACCTTCTCCCTACCGGCTGTGGGTCCTCCGGGTCTGGTCCTCGTGGACCCCCCCTCCCCGGTCCCCGTTTTGCTTTATTTTGGGGGGGGGGGGTCCAGTCCTCGTAGACCTTCCCCCTCCCCCCCCTGCCTCTTCCCGTCGCCCTTCCGCCTTACTGAGGGGGGTGTCCCCCCTCTTTGTGGACCCCCCCCCCCCCCTTTGTTGGGGTGTTCTCTCGGACCCGCCTTTACTTGGGGGGGGTCCAGTTCTGGCAGACCTCTTCCCCTCCCTCCTATACTGGGGGGGGGGTGGGTGTTGGTACTCGTGGACCCCCCCCCCCCCTCCCCCCTTTACTGGGGGGGGTTCTGCTGGGACTGGGTCCTGCTCTCCCCATCCCGGAGCTGCTCCTCTTGGATGCCCCAAGCTGGGGTCAAGGTCTTGTGCCGCCGCTGTCGTCCCCCCCCCCCCCCCCGACCCCGATCCTGATCCCCTCCCGCACCCAATCTCGATCCTGGTTCAAACCCCCCCCCCCCCCCCCCCCCCCCCGCAGCCCCCGATCCCGACCCCCATCCCCTCGGCCCCAGTCCCATGGGGCTGCCGTGGTCGGAGCAGGAAGTCGTGAGAGGGGCAGAGGACCCCCGGGTCCCTTGGGTGCCCCCCAGCCGTTGGGGACCCAACCCTGGGCACCCCCCAGATGCTTTGGAGTGGGGGGGAGGAGGGGGGAGGTAACAGGAGGGCCCCGGGATGGACATGGCGATAGTTGGGGAGGGGGCGCTGTGAGCAGAGTGGGGGTCCTCTGCCCACCCATCCGTGGGGAGCAGATGGAGGGAAACTGAGGCACGGGGAGATGCTCAACCAAGGTCACGTAAGGCTGGGGGGGGCGGGAGGGGAGAGAGACAGGACACGCACAGCCCTGCTGCCCCCCCCCGCCCCCCCACTCCTCAGGGTCTCTCGGGGAGGGGGTGGGGGGCTGGCAGCTCCTCATGCGTGCAGTGAGCTCGGCAGGACTCAGCCCTGCTGCAGCCTCCAGAGGGCCGGAGTCTGGGGGCGGGGGGGTGTGGTGTGGGGGTGTCTTGTTTCCCGGCCCCTTCCCGGCCCCTCCATCCCGGCCCCTTCCCCACCTCTCCATCCCCCCCCCTCCATCCCCCTGTCTCCATGCCCCCCTCTCCATCCCGGCCCCTTCCCCCCGACTCCATCCCGACCTCTCCCCAGCTTCTCCCCTGCCTCTCCCCAGCCTCCTCCCCAGCTTCTCCCCTGCCTCTTCCCTGCTTCTCCCCTGCCTCTTCCCTGCTTCTCCCCTGCCTCTTCCCTGTCTCCTTCTCCCCAGCTTCTCCCCAGCTTCTCCCCTGCCTCTTCCCTACCTCCTTCTCCCCAGCCTCTCCCCAGCCTCTCCCCTGCCCCTTCCCTACCTCCTCCTTCCCAGCCTCTCTTCCCGGCCTCCTCTTCCCGGCCTCCGGCCCCTTCCCTGCTGCACAAATCCAATCTAATTTTTAATTAAGGGGGCGGCGTTGCCGAGCTGCCAGGAGCAGGAGCAGCGGGGGGGGGGGGAGAGGAGAGGAGGGGAGGGGAGGGGAGGGGAGGGGGTGAGGGCAGCGCGGGGGGGGGGGGCAGGACGGGACACGACGCCACCAAAATTGAGTCCACCTCGGGGTTTAACAGCAGCCTGGAAAGCTTCTTAGGGGGCTTTGAGGAGGGGGTGGCTTGAAGGGATTGAAGGGGGGGGCGACACATCCCAGGGGCCCCCGCGCCAGGCCTGGGGGCAGCATTTTTTGGGGGGTGGGGGGGTGGGGGGGGAGAGCTTCGCTGCCCTCCCTCCCGCAGGAACAAAAGCTCCGAGGCGCTTCCCGCTCTGCTCCCGGGGCCATGTGGAGCTGGTCAGGGGCCCCGGGACCTGGGCTGGGGGCTCCGCTGGAGTTTGGGATGGGATTGGGGGGGAGGGAGTGGAAGGGAAGTCACATCCCGGAGGAAGCAAGGTGGTGATCTCCCCCCCCCCCCCCCCCGAATCCCGAATCCATCCTGAGCCCCCCCCCGAATCCATCCTGAGCCCCCCCCCCCGAATCCATCCTGAGCCCCCCCCCCCGAATCCATCCTGAGCCCCCCCCCCCGAATCCATCCTGAGCCCCCCCCCGAATCCATCCTGAGCCCCCCCACGAATCCATCCTGAGCCCCCCCCCGAATCCATCCTGAGCCCCCCCCCGAATCCATCCTGAGCCCCCCCCACGAATCCATCCTGAGCCCCCCCCCCGAATCCATCCTGAGCCCCCCCCCCGAATCCATCCTGAGCCCCCCCCCCCCAATCCATCCTGAGCCCCCCCCCCCAATCCCAGGCTGCTTCCCAGCGGTGAGGTCTTGGGGGGAGGGATGAGCTCCGGAGGGTTGGAATCCGGTGGGATTTGGGGGTCGAGGGGGGTGGTCGTGTCACCTTTCCCCCCCCCCGAGTCCATCCCCAGCAGCCTCATCCCAACCCGGTCCTCACCATTGGAATTCGGGGGGGGGGGGGGGGGGATGGGAATGAGCTCCCGAGGGCTGGGATCCGGTGGGATTTGGGGGGTTGGGGGGTGTGGGGGGGACAGATTCATCCCAGCCTGATCCTCACCACTGGAATTCTGAGGGGGGGAGGGGGGGAGGATGAGCTCTGGGGGGGCTGGAATCCGGTGGGATTTGGGGGGGGGGGTCGTGTCACCTCTCCCCCCCCCGAGTCCATCCCCTGCAGCCTCATCCCAGCCTGGTCCTCACCATTGGAATTCGGGGGGGGGGGGGGGATGGGAATGAGCTCCGGGGGGCTGGGATCCGATTTGGGGGGGGCTGGGGGGGGGGTTCACATCCCTAGATAAGCAACGTGGTGACCCCCCCCAGACTCCCCCCCCCGAACAACCTGATCCCATCCTGCTCCTCACCATGGGAGCTCTGCAGGGCTGGGGGCTCCAGGGGGCTCCAGGGGGACCTGGGGGGCAGGGGGGGGAGAACGGGGGGGGGTCACATCTGTGGCCACCCCCCCCCCTCCAGGTCCGTGCTGGGGTGGTTTGGGGTGAAGCTTGGTGGCTTTGTGGGGTGGCACTGGGGTGGCACTGGGGGCGGGGGGGGGGGGCTCAGCTTGCTAGGGCAGGAGGGATGGGGATGGTACAGGGGGGGGACGATGGTGCCAGGGCAGGAGGGATGGTGCCAGGGGCAGGGGGGGTAGGGAAAGCAGGGCTGGGGGTAGGGAAAGCAGTGCCAGGGGCAGGGGGGGGCAATGCCAGAGCAGAAGGGATGGTGCCAGGGGCAGGGGGTACGAAGGAGGCAGTGGCAGGGGCAGCATGGACAATGCCAGGGCAGGAGGGATGGGGATGGCACAGGGGGGAGAGTGCCAGGGGCAGGGGGGAGAATGCCAGGGGCAGGGGAGATGATTCCAGACCCAGTGCCAAGGCAGGAGGGATGGTGGCAGAGGCAGGGGAGATGGTGCCAGGGGCAGGGGAGATGATTCCAGATCTGGTGCCAGGGCAGGAGGGATGGGGATGGCACGGGGGGGAGAGTGCCAGGGGCAGGGGGGAGAATGCCAGGGGCAGGGGAGATGATTCCAGACCCAGTGCCAAGGCAGGAGGGATGGTGGCAGAGGCAGGGGAGATGGTGCCAGGGGCAGGGGAGATGATTCCAGATCTGGTGCCAGGGCAGGAGGGATGGGGATGGCACGGGGGGGAGAGTGCCAGGGGCAGGGGGGAGAATGCCAGGGGCAGGGGAGATGATTCCAGACCCAGTGCCAAGGCAGGAAGGATGGTGGCAGAGGCAGGGGAGATGGTGCCAGGGGCAGGGGAGATGATTCCAGATCTGGTGCCAGGGCAGGAGGGATGGGGATGGCACAGGAGGGAGAGTGCCAGGGGCAGGGGAGATGGTTCCAGGTCTGATGCCAAGGCAGGAGGGATGGTGGCAGCACACAAGGGCCACCCTGGATGCCCCCAGGCTGGGCTGTTCATGATGCCCTCGGTGGCTCCCCCAGGAGGAAGGAGGAGAGGGAGATGCCCCCTGGTGCCACCACAGCCTGGGAGGTGCTGGAGCTGGTGCTGGGCACCTGCCTGCCCTGCCTCTGGTGCCACACTGCTGCTTCAGCTCCCTGTGTGCCCCCACCCCGTGGTGCCAAGGTGTGGCTGAAGCTGGCTGTGTCCCCTGGGGGGCGAGAGGAGGCAGTGGGGGGGGGGGAGGCTGGTGCCCTTCACCCCCTCCCTGGGCCTGGGGGCTGGCATCGTGCCCTGGCCAGGGGCATTCAGGGACCTGTGGTGGTGCTGCTTGGCTCTGCCTGATCCTCGGGGGGGGGGGTCCCAGGCTTGAGGTGACCTCAGTGCCCCCATGGGCACCATCAGCCCCGGGCTGATCCCTGCCCCCTCCTCCTGGCTCTGGTTCGGCCTTGCCCCCTGCCCCTTGGTGCCATAGCAGCCCCCACCGTGGCACGGAGACTGGGGGCACTGGTTGGGGTCTGCTGGGGGGCACTGGTTGGGGTCTGCTGGGGGGCACTGGTTGGGGTTTGCTGGGGGGCACTGGCTGGAGTTTGCTGGGTGGGCATCACTGGGGGGTTGCCAGTGGGCACTGCTGGAGGGTCTGCTGGGGGGCACTGGTTGGGGGGTGCCAATGGGCACTGCTGGGAGGTTTGCTGGGGGGCACTGGTTGGGGTTTGCCAATGGGCACTGCTGGGGGGGGCACTGGTTGGGGTCTGCTGGGGGGCACTGGTTGGGGTTTGCCAATGGGCACTGCTGGGGGGTCAGCTGGGGGGCACTGGTTGGGGTCTGCTGGGTGGGCACCGCTGGGGGGGTTGCCAGTGGGCACTGCTGGGGGGTCAGCTGGGGGGCACTGGTTGGGGTTTGTCAATGGGCACTGCTGGGGGGTTGCCAGTGGGCATTGCTGGGGGGGCACTGGTTGGGGTTTGCCAATGGGCACTCTGGGGGGTCAGCTGGGGGGCACTGGTTGGGGTCTGCTGGGTGGGCACCGCTGGGGGGGTTGCCAGTGGGCACTGCTGGGGGGTCAGCTGGGGGGCACTGGTTGGGGTCTGCTGGGTGGGCACCGCTGGGGGGGTTGCCAGTGGGCACTGGGTAGCTTTCCCCAACGCTTTCCCCAGTGCTTTTCCCTTCCCCAGGGTGGGAAGGGCAAGGAGCAGGCTCTGGATCCAGCCCCAGGCTCTGCCCTCTGTGGTGCCAGTGGGTTGGGCTCTGCCACCACTCCATGCTGGGACTTGCCTGGGCAGCCTCTGCCAGGGCTGAATCACTCAGTGCCAGGCTGGGGCCCAGTTTGCCAGGAGGGAGAGAGCCACCCAACCCCTGAGCACCCCCCTCCAGCAGCCTCCCTGCCAGCCCCAGGGCTCTCCTGGTCCCTCTGTCCCTCTCTCTGCAGCCTGAGCCCGGGGAGGTGGCACCAGGGCTGCTGGGCACCTCTGTGCCAGCGCCAGGAGCTGAGCAGAGCTCCCCAGGCTCCCCCCTCCCTAACTGGGGATTCCATTAATCCTGAGCTGCTTTCCCTGCTGGCCCAGATCCTACCTGGGATCCCACTGGGAGCTGCTTCCAGCCTGCTGCTCAGCTCACCCCAGGGCAGGCTGGAGCCAGGAGCGTGGCACACGGGGGCTGCCCCCCAGCTGGCCTTGGGGGTCCCATGCCACCAGCCAGG